>NC_141873.1:452161496-452464526 GCF_056163025.1 Triticum urartu
TCATCCTTGTGTTCTTTATGGGTGTGTCCTATTTCTCCACAAATCTTGCATGCACAAGGTTTCTTCATATCCTTTCCATAAGGCTTCAACTTCTGGGACACAAACCGAGACTTTGGCAAAGTCAACTTAAATTCTTTCCAAGTGGTTACTCCTTGCCATCCATTGATGGTTTGGTACATCCTCCACCAAGTAGCAGCACCTCTTTCAAAGCACTGAAGAGCATGCTGGGTCATATCATTTCCAACTACAGGGTTATTCTCCATGTGATCCTGCATCTTCTGAATCCATCGATCTGTCTCCAACTGACTCAACGGTCCAGAAAGTACAAGCTCATCTCCATTCATCCTCTATTGGGTCCATGGGTTTGGGGTGAGATAAGAGAGATCGAGAGAGATGCACACAATACAAACAAGGTTTTGAAAAGGCAGATTTTATTGTGGCTGTCGAAAAAACATCAAACAAATGACAGCTCACAACCATCGCATCTAACGTAGGTATATAACAGGGGTTTGGTCTTCTAGAGGTCAATAAATATTCAACGTCTCCAACTCTTCAAGTCTTGTTCATTCCTCCAATGGCCTCTTCTGATCATGCTTGTCTTTCTCAAGTTCTTTTACCAGATCAACTCTATTGACGCGAAGTCTCTCGTGACGTCCTTTAATATTCTGGAGTTGCGTTTCAAACTTCTGGGTTTCAACATCCTTGGCATGAGCCATGGTCCTACTGTCCTTCAGTTCCTGACAAATCTCCGGTATCTCGAGGTTGTAGCTCCTCCAGCTTGGCTACTCTCAGCTTTTGGTTCCTGAGTTCTTCACGGAATGCTTCCTTGTCTAATACGGCTTCATGGAGCTCCTCCTTAAACTTCTTGATGTACTACTCAAGATCCTGGTGATACACTAGCTAAGGTTAAAACTTCATCTTACTAATAGGTGCTCCATCAGCCTTCTTCCATCAAATCCATTTTGAAGAAATGCATCCTTAACTCAGCACGGTGATAATAGCATCAGCAGGCGATGACATCACGGATAACCGTGTTTCTGCTCTTGTCATTCCCATGAGCTATCATTCCATAGTTGATATCTCCTGCCTTAGGGTTTTCTTAGACAAAACTTCGAGTCCTATGCTCCATGTTCCAGTCTTTCTCCAACACACCTTGATCTTGGGTATTGATAACTTCCATAGTCTGTCAAGTTCCATCAGGGGAGTCTTACTAGTTCATACAAATCTAGGGATTCTTCAGAGCCTTCAAATTCTACTTGTCTTCGGAGTCTTCAACCGTTGTAGTTTCATTTATTCAGATGCATAGTAAAATCCTCTTCATTCCGAAGCGGTCTTAGTTGTCCAATATCTTGTACTTCTTAGAGTGGTCTCATCAATCGAATCTTCATGTGGTAAAAAGGGGAAAGGGTATGGTCTCACTAAAGGTAATATTTGAATAAGCTCAGAAGAGAAGAGAGGTAAAATATCTTTTTGAAAGGGAAAGTTGTAGAGAAAAATCTTTGCTATGGGCTTGCCAGTTTCTAGGGTCACGTCCTACAGTCAACATGTGCTCTGATACCATCTTGTAGCGACCCGACCCGAATGGATCAAGTCTCTGTGCTTAAGTGTCATCCCTGGATCGGTATGCTGACACACACAGTACTCGAGGATTTATAACAGAGGTAAATCACATGTATAAAATAACGTAAATACTATTACCTCAATCCAAAATAGCGGAAGCAACAAGGTTGTGGATTCCCATCAACACCAATGGCAAAGTTGAGTGTAGAAATCATAACCCTAATGTATCACTTACTCGTCGTAAGATAATCCTACAACATGAGACGTTGCAGCCACAAAGGGTCAGTACATTGAATGTACTGGCAAATTCACACCATAGATAATGATGAATAAAGGCTATCACTACATGCATATTTGGCTGGTGGAAAAGCTCTATGGTTATACGGTTTTTGCGAAAATCCAATTTTTCCCTACTACAAAGGAATAAATTTTATTTAACTATCATGGTGGTTGTTGAACATTGAGAATCGTTGACAGCATTCTCAATCCCAATTAAGCATCATCATTAAAACCCAACAATATTCATTTAAAGTAACATGATGAGATTCACATGATAATCCAGGTACTAGATACTCAAGTTGTCCATAACCGGGGACACGGCTAATCATGATTAGTTTATACACTCTGCTGAGGTTTGCGCACTTTTCCCCACAAGACCCGATCTCCTCCGTTGGATTTCTCGCACTAAAAGGTGTTTGAGAAACAGATGACCGAGACATAGTCTTTCAGAAGCGTTTGCACCTTACGATGGGTAGACCGTACCACCTACAACCCCTACATCTGCTAGTCTACCACTATAAGAGTTGACAAGACTTAATCAACTATGCTAGAGCCCATAATAGCTTGTGGCTGCACACGGAAGTTTCTAGCATGAATAATCTTATGATCCCTTTGAGCCTGGGTGGCGAACCATAGGATGATCACACGGTATATCCCCGTGATCTCCTAGGACAACACTGGTATTTCCCCAGGTGTCTGGGCAAGTCCACTGGTATATCCCCAGGGTGCCCCTAGCAATCCACCCAGATGTGTATTCAAGTTGCCACCTTCAGTTGAACCATTAAATAACAATCTCACATCTGTCATGGATTTCACTCATACCCAAACCACGTCTACGAGCATAGTATAGCAATATAAGCAACGCGTAGAAGTAACTCCCAAGGGTTTGATAGTAACAGGGAAATAGGTTCCTACCTCATCAACTACTTCCCAATCCCACAATTTGATTAGATCCTAATCATGCAATGTTTGAGGTTTGATCTAATGCACTGAAAACTAGGTATGAAGGGGATATGATCAAAGTGTGAACTTGCCTGCAATGTCGATGAAGATGATTCGCATTCAAAAATCTTGATAGCTCTACCCGTCACACTCCGGTCAATCTATCGTAAGCAAGCAATAGTAACCACACATAAGCAATCAATCAAAAGATCAGAAAGAACGAAGAAGACGATTCGGAAAACTTCAAAACCAAGCAGATAACTCTTGCAACATAAAACAATTTCTCACAGTACCAAAATTATGTGAATTTGGCCTTATCAGAAAGTTTAGGTCAAGAGCTTTGATATGCAAAAAGAATCAACTCAAACGGAGCTACGAAATTCAAGTTATGATCAAACGAAGTTTGAATTCAAATCTGATCTAATTCAAATTTTAAACTTTTCAAAAACATGTTTAAGTTGTTTTACTGGATAGAGAGATCGTAACGAAGACGTGGGCGTTGGTTTCGTTGGATTTGGACTAACGAGTAAAAAGTAATGATCGTTTGAAGTTCAGGGACTAAACTGTAAATAAAGTATTCACATCTAGGTCCCTGGCCAAAATTACAGAAAAAGAAAAAGGCTCAAAGGCGAACGTTCGCTTGTAAGGTCTATACCGTGGACGTTCGCTGTTTAATAAAACCTAAAAAAACAGATCTAGTCTAGGGTTTTTTTTAAAACCGAACTTAAAATAAACCGGATCGGACCGGGCGGTTTTTACCGGTCCACGGCGGGTCAACAGCGACGGCGGCGGTTTCTGGCGAGGCGAGGCGACGGCGATCGGCCACGGCGGCGAGGGGGGCGGAGTGCGGCGCGCGGGGTGGAGGCACGGGACAGCAGCGGCGGCGGTCGCGGCGGATCTTCGCCGGCGGCGGCGATGCGCGGGATGCGAGGCGAGGCGAGGCGAGAGGAGAGAGGCGGTGTCGCGCTATTTAAGGAGGGGAGGAGGCGCGAGGCGTGGGCGAGGGGGCAGAGGAGTCCGGGGCGGACACGAACACCGAGGCCGGCTCTCGGGAGGCGTGCGGCGGCCGGTCTCCTGCGCGAGGAAGGAGACGGCGTGGTCGGCGGGCTGGGCTGGCGACGCGGTCTGCTGGCCCCTGAGCCGGCCCAGTCGGCGACGGAGGGTTTCCTTTGTTTTTTTAAAAAAGACAGAGAAAATAAAACAAAAGAGATAAATACAAAATATAATATAGGCATATAATATATCAAAATTTTCAGAAAAAGATCCTCTACGACATGAACATTTTTATAACTTCAAATAAAATCCACACAAATTCAGATAAATCAAAGAGTGCTACTGGTCTAATAAAATCCAATAAAAATCATTTTAAAAATACCAAAATGATTTCAAATTAATTTTTCTCCAATTTTCTATTGTAGGGAATCATGTTACCCTATTTTCCATGTATTTTACTTTTGGAGAAAAATAATCTGAATAAAACTCAAATAACTCCAAATTGAAAATAATTTCAAATGGAGTTTGAATTTGATCCTTGAAACTCCCAACTCATATTTCATAATTTGAAGAAGTCCTTTTATCTTCGCTCGTGAAAATCATTGAGCTGCATAAAGTTTTAGAATTGAAATATTTCCAAATGAAATTCAATTATTTTCAAATACCCTTTCATTTAATTTAAATGGAAGAAGTCATATCATCTTCGCTTAAGGGTTTTGTATTTGAAAAGAATTTGAATTCATGGAGATCAGAAAGCAAATATGAAAGTTTGGGAAAGTCCTTTTATTACCTCTCATTTAACTTTCAAAAAGTTTCGAATTCACTCACTTTCAGTCAATCAATCAAACAATCAATCAAATCTATCTATTTATTATAACATTCCAAAATTTATAATTTTGGGATGTTACAACGGCCGTGTTATGGTTATCTGCAACTCAAAATGCCGGGTTATACGGGCACCATCACAGTGCATGGAAGCCGGAAGATAGCCCTGGAATGTGAACAAGGCGATGCGGCTTATGCCGAATCTGTTTGCGCAACAGAGGAATTGAAGTTTTATAAGGATAATGTCGACCCGGCAGATATGACATCTTTGAAGAAGCCAACCACAGAACATGAGCCGGCGTTGAAATTTAAGTCAGCTGATGATACCAAGATGATTGATTTTGTGTTGGGCGACTCATCCAAACGGTTCATTATCAGTGCCAATTTGGATCCAGAATAGGAAAGCGCTCTCATCGAGTTCATCCGTGAGAACCGGGACATCTTTGCATGGAAACCTTCTGACATGCCAGGTGTATCGAGGGAACTCACTGAGCACACTCTCAACATTGATCCAAAGTTTAAGCCGGTCAGGCAGTTCCTTCGGCGGTTTAATGAAGAAAGGCGCAAGGCTATTGGAGAAGAGGTAGCACGGCTCTTGGCGACCGGGTTTATTGTTGAAGTTTTTCAACCAGAGTGGTTAGCTAACCCGGTGCTTGTACTCAAAAAGAATGGCACCTGGCGTATGTGTGTGGATTACACAAATTTAAACAAGGCTTGTCCAACTGATCCTTTTGCTCTCCCTCGTATTGATCAAATCATTGATGCTACGGCGGGTTGTGAGCATTTGAGTTTTTGGGATGCTTATTCTGGTTATCATCAGATCAAGCTGGTAGTCAATGACCAGGAGAAGACAGCTTTCATCAATTCGTTTGGAGCCTTCTGCTATGTGTCTATGCCTTTTGGGCTTAAGAGCGCCCAGGAGACTTATCAGCGATGTGTGCAGAACTGTCTTCATGACCAGATTGGGTGTAATGTTCATGCTTATGTGGATGATATAGTGGTTAAATCCAGAGCAAAGGAAACTCTGGTAGATGATATGAAGGAGACTTTTGATAACCTCCGGGTCTACAAGATGATGCTTAACCCGGTAAAATGTGTGTTTGGAGTCCCCACTGGCAAGCTTTTGGGTTTTTTGGTGTCTAACAGAGGCATTGATGCTAACCCAGAGAAAATTAAAACAATAACATCTTTGGCTAAGCCGGCGTGTGTCAATGACGTTCAAAGGCTGGCGGGTCGGTTGCAGCTTTAAGCCGGTTCATAAGCCGGCTAGGTGAGAAGGCTATGCTGTTGTATCAGATGATGAAAAAGACGGATGACTTTGTCTGGAGTGACGCAGCTAATTCTGCCTTTGAAGATCTAAAGAGGCAGCTCGCTGAGCCACCGGTTCTGGCTGCTCCCATTGAGAAAGAGCCGTTGTTGTTATATGTGGCTGCTAACTCACGTGATGTCAATGTGGCTATTGTGGTGGAACGCAAGGAGATTGGCAAGGAACATCCGGTTCAGCGGCCGATTTATTACGTCAGTGAGGTGCTCATTGAATCTAAGCAAAGGTATCCACATTGGCAGAAGCTTGTTTATGGGGTGTTCATGGCAAACCGGAAGCTCAAGCATTACTTTTAGGGTCACCCTATCACTGTGGTTAGCTCTGCTCCGTTAGGAGATATTATTCAAAATAGAGAAGCCACAGGACGAGTCACCAAGTGGGCCATTGAACTTGGGTCTCATGGTTTAAAGTATGTGCCACGTACTGCGATGAAATCTCAAGGGCTGGTCGATTTCATTAACGATTGGACGGAGTTGCAGACACCTGAAGAGAAGCCAGACAACACATATTGGACGATTCATTTTGATGGGTCCAGACAGTTGGAAGGCTCGGGGGCTGAAGTTGTTTTAACTTCTCCTCGAGGTGACAAGTTTTGTTATGTGTTGCGATTAATGTTTCCTTTTACTAACAACGCAGCAGAATATGAGGCCTTACTCCATGGTCTTCGAATGGCTAAAGAGATGAGTTTAAGCCGGGTACGGTGCCTTGGCGACTCAGATTTGGTGGCTCAGCAGGTGTCAGCCAAGTGGGACTCCAAGGACCCTCTCATGGTGGCTTATCGCCGGGAAGTTGATGTTGTTACCGGATATTTCAAAGGTTATCAGGTGGAGCACATTGACCGCAGAAAAAACGAAGCGGCTGATGCTTTAAGCCGGTTAGGATCTCAGCGTAAGTCGGTGCCACCTAACACCTTTTTAGATGTTCTGCATAACCCTTCTGTCAAGTTACCTACAGAAGAAGACTTGGCCGTTCCAGACCCGGAGGCACAGTTGGTGGCAGCTCTTCATGTCATTCCAGATTGGACAGTACCATATTTGGCTTACATGACCCGGGGTGAGTTGCTAGAGGATGAGACCTTGGCTCAACAGATAACCCGACGGTCTAAGTCAATGACAATTTCCAACAGTGAGTTGTATCATCGCAGCGTCACTGCAGCATTTCAATGTTGTGTCTCTCCTGAAGAAGGTCAAGAAATTCTTCGTGAGATCCATGAAGGGGATTGTGGCCATCACGCCGGTTCAAAGTCTCTTGTGGCTAAAGCTTTTTGTCATGGTTTTTACTGGCTAATGGCTCACGCTGATGTAGAGGATCTGGTTAGTAGGTGTGATGGTTGTCAAAAATTTGCACGACGAGCGCACTTGCCAGCTCAAGAATTGCGCATGATTCCAATCACTTGGCCGTTTGCAGTCTGGGGGCTTGACATGGTTGGACCTTTCAAAAGATCCAAGGATAAAAATACACATCTTTTGGTGGCAGTTGACAAATTTACAAAATGGGTTGAGGCAGAGCCGGTTAGTAAGTGTGATGCAGCCACGGCGGTTCAGTTCATGAAAAAGGTTATCTTTCGTTTTGTCTTTCCACACAACATTATAACTGACAATGGTACTAATCTGTCCAAAGGCGATATGGAGGAGTTTTGTCAACGTCAGCATATCCGGCTTGATGTTTCGTCAGTAGCTCACCCCCAATCCAATGGTCAAGTTAAGAGAGCAAACCAGGAAATCTTAAAAGGTATCAAGCCCCGGCTTTTTGTTCCTTTACAACAGACGCCGGGTTGTTGGGTAGAGGATTTACCCTCGGTGCTATGGAGTATCAATACCACTCCTAACAGGTCTACAGGTTATACACCCTTGTTCATGGTTTACGGAGCAGAAGCAGTCCTGCCTAGTGACATCCGTCATGACTCACCCCATGTGGCGGCTTACGTTGAAGCTGATAATGAACAAGCCCGACAGGATGCACTTGACTTGTTAGATGAAGAGAGAGATTTGGCAGCAGCCTGGTCAACAATTTACCAACAGGACCTGCGTTGTTATCACAACCGTCGGGTTATGTCCAGAACCTTTCAAGAAGGTGACCTGGTGCTCCAACTCATCCAGGATCAGTCCGATGCACACAAGCTATCCCCACCTTGGGAAGGACCCTTTGTGGTCAGCAAGAACCTAAACAACAGGTCATATTACCTTATCGATGTTTGAGAGCATAAAGACTCATGTAAGTCAGAGGAGGAGACCCGCCGGCCGTGGAATATTGCTCAGCTTCGGCCATACTATACTTGAGCCACTGGATCTCACCATGTACATACTTTGATATGTTATGATAAGTAATAAAGCACGACCTCTGTCCTTTTCCTCCTCAATGGTTATATATTTTTATTATTCTCATAATTCAAATGACCATTAGGTGGCTGATCGTATCCGAATCTAGCTTAACCCTTTTGGTCTGGCCCATGATCGTATTCGAACCTAGCCGTAAACCTCATGGTCACTTGGGGGCTTCCTGTTCAAACATAGGTCGTATTCGAACCAAAGAGAACATAGCTGTCATAATCCTCTTGACCGGCGCAAAGCCAAACTCACTATGGGGCTTCTTGATCGTATCCGAATCATAGCTTCACCCCTTTTGGGTCCGACTTGGATCGTATTCGAATCAGGGTCGTTAAAAACCGCTCAAGGTCATTTGGGGGCTTCCTGTTCAAACATAGGTCGTATTCGAACCAAAGAGAACATAGCTGTCGGTACCCTCTTGATCGGCGCAATGCCAAAACCACTGGGGGCTACATGATCGTATTCGAATCCTAGCTTAACCCCTTTGGTCCGGTTTAGTGATCGTATTCGAATCAGAAGCCTCCAAATTACTCTTAATGCTTGATTTACATCATTTTGAAACATCCTATTTTATTTTACTGGTTTTTTGTTGTCTCAAAGCTAACTGCACGTATGGTTTCAATTTGAACCGGCTCGGTTATTTGACAATGAGTTACCAAGGGGTAACAATCATCAGGCATATCAAGGTATTGGCTTCTACAAACATTAGGTTCGTCAACCTTATTCTCCGGGTCATATAAGCCGGCAATTCAGAATCAGAGAACATAGTTATGTATCGGGTGTTTTTGACCCATCCAGCGATCAACTGCCAGGATAGTTTTTTATCTTTTGCATACAGGAATAGATTTAAACACTACAGATGCAATCACAGATATAATGCATATATTGACATCACGGGTAAAAGGTCATATGCAATATCCTATGCACGATGGCATAGGCAGAATATGCAGTTTTCAAACTAACCTATTACAAGGAATTAAGAGCCCAAAAGGTTAGACTGTTTTCTCTTTTAAGTGGGTCATAAGCTAAAGGCTGGATTATTCAGATGGTTATGACTCCTACCTTGCTGGCTCACCTCCCTCCACTGGTTGGAAGCTAGGATTGGACCAGTCAAAGCTGTTCAGAGCAATGAACTCAGCCTCATCGTCAATTAGGCCGGTCGGGTCAATTTCCGGGGCAAAAGTGTGTTGGCGAACTGGTGGGATAAGATCTGTCACTTTATAAGAGGGATTCTCCATCTTTTTATTCTCCATATCAAAACCCGGCTGATATTTGTCGATGTTGGTATCCTCGCCAAGAATGGTAGCCTAAGGATGAACTCCCCTCACACAGGCGATAAAATTGTTTTGCTCAAACGGAGTCCCGTCTTCCTTCACGGTAGGGTACCCCTTGGCCACGTCCACCGGGTCTAAATCCGGCACCCGGGCTTCGGAGCGGCTCAGAGTAGTCAGGGCTCCAGCACTTGCACAAGACCGTTTGACCTCTTTAAATCTGGCGGGTAAGATAGATAGCTTCTTCAAAACATCACTCAAACGGTTGGGTCCTTGGTTGGCAGGGGAGATAGTAGCAAGTGCCCGTTGAGCCCCAGTGTACAGTTGCTCCACCAAGGTATAAACCGCCTTCAGTTTTATCACACTGTTTTGACTCAGATTGTTACTCCGTGGAGCTGTGAGTGTTTTAACAAAGGTTCAGCAGGCGGCTTATATTCCTAGTCAAAACAGAGTGTAAGTGACTAATGCAAGTGACTCACCAAAGATTCCGGAGACCATTTGAGACACACTGTTTTTTAAGCCGGTGAGCTCTGTCGTAACCTCCTCGAGAGCCGCCTCTGCTATCTCAGCATGTTGTATCAGCAAGGCCTTCTCATCAGCCCAGGATTTCTTCTTCGCATCCAAACTGGTCTTCAGTTTTTCAGCTTCAGAGAGGCTCAACTGAAGTTTGGAGTCAGTAGTCTTTATCTCCGTTTCTTGATCCGCCAGCTGGGTCTTTGCATCCGTCAATTGAGAGCCCAATTCAGTTAGGGCGGTATACAAACATACACAGGTGTGTCAAAATTTAAATAAAGTTATAATGATTAAAGTCCCAAGTGCTTTGCAACGCAACACCACTTGGCACTTGGGGGCTAATGTCTGCCAAAGAAGTTCCTTTTTTCCAGGCTTAAAATCCCAAGTATTTTACAAGTAACGACACTTGGAACTTGGGGGCTAATGCATGATCTTATGAAAGTTTTCATATTGAGCCGGATTACACTATTTATTTCGACTGATTCAAGACAGTTATGAAGTTAAGTACCGGCTCATTTGTGATAAATTGAGCCGGCCCTTGGGGACTACAGGTGAAAGTTAAGCAAGATTTAAGGAAAATCTAAGACAGAGTATCAACCTATATCACAAGTCTACAGATCATTTAGATTCATCATAATCCGGAGACTTGGGGGCTGGCAGAGCATATATAAGATGGTGAAAGTCGGCGAACATAACTCATATTTTAGCTAAAGTTGCTTGACCATCTCAATTTCCGAGTCACGGCTAGTATGCACATGACTGAAGTAGCCAGACAGCACGTCACTAACATTCAGATGAGCGTAATGAGAGACATCAAACCGCACCTTCTGCCTCTCTAAAGCTTCTTGCTTAGCAGAGTGTCGGGCCAGCCAGTATAGTGGGGTTGCCCGGCTCAACAAACCGACTACCAGTAATTAAGAAATCATTGTCAGAAGTTGTCGGCGGGTTGGCAGAGCTAGATGGTTCAGTGATAGCCGGATTAAGAGTGGTTTCATCAGCTGACGGCTCAGGAGGGTCCGATTGAACATGGACAGTCGGGTCTTCTGGCGCTTCAGATTGATCAGGAGGAGTTGGTACTGCCGGTTCAGGTGCAGGATCTTTCGGGTTTTCTGCCGGCTTAGTCACCTTAGCTTTTTTGGACTTTGCTTGACCGCTAAGAAAGATTTTATGAGACAGTTAGTATAATAATGCAGTTTTTAAAGATGCAGAAGGAAGATGATTGTCCTTACCCAGGGGCAGTCTTGAAAGCCAGAAATTGAGCTTGTGACGAGTCGCCAAAACAGCGAGAAACCTCCTGCAAAGGTAAAATAAAGTTAAGCAAATAAGGAAATAGATTCATGGATAAAAACAAAGGACAAAGGTGAAAGAAACCTCATTCTGGCATTTCCGAGGAGTGTTTTGTAAGTCGGTGGGCGGTTCATTATCATCATTAGTCCGGGCCTGACGGCGGCTCTCATGTTGTTGCTTTTTCAAAAAATGAGGGTCCAAATAAGCCAAAGGGTGCGAAAACCTTACTTTCCGGGTTACCAGTCGAACTTTCTGTCTTAGCAAAGGAGCTGAGTCGGAGGAAATAGTTACCTCTTCTTCTACGGCCTCGCTGGCCCCCGTGTCGTCCTGGTAATAGTCAGTGTCAATAAGATTGTTAAAAAACTGGCCAAGGGAGTCAAGGGCTACCTCCAACTCAGAAGCATCATCCAACTAGAAGATGTCAGATGCAATCTTCTTCTTCTTGGGCTTCCGGGTCGTTCTCCTAGCGGCTATGGCAGCGGCTCTGGCCTTCTTGGCAGCTTCATGATCATACTTAGCCTTCCAGAAATCAGATTTGGCCTGTAAGCAAATAAATAGGTTAAAAAGCCATGCAAGTATTTAACTACTAAGGAAGTCAAGGGGATTTACCTCCGGTGTCGGGTTAAGTTTGCAGAAGGGGTTTAATCCAACCTTACTGCAGTCCTCGTATTTGCCGTTGATGAGAATGGTTGACATTGCAACAATGTCTTCTTCAGTTAGTTGTACAGAGCTATGATGCAGAGAATCATCTGGGCCTCTGCCATATTTATACATTAACTTGGATCGGCGGCTTAGAGGGATAACCCACCATGCGATCCAGCAACGGATCAGGTCAACTCCAGTTAAGCCATTCCCCAATAAAGCTTGAATCCTTTTGATAGATGGGATAAGCTTCTTGCGTTCAGCAGTAGTAAGCTTGTCAGGGAGCACAAACTTAGAATCAAGACGCTCCACGCGATAACCCGGTAGTGGTTTTTCATCAGCTGGTGATATATCTTGGCAGTAGAACCAAGTTTGGTTCCAATCTTTGGGATGTCTTGGTAAGACCACTAAAGGAAAGACGCACCCTATCGACGTTGAATCGAGATTCCGCCAAGTTCCAAGCTAGCGTCATTGGTGCACTCATTCTGGCGGTTCAAATAAAAGTACTCACTGAAGAGCTCCATAGTCGGTTCTTCTTGAAGATATACCTCACAAAGAACTTGAAAATTGCAGATATTGGATATAGAGTTGGGTCCAAAATCTTGTGGATGAAGCTTGAAAAAATGCAGAACGTCTCGGAAGAACTTTGAGCCGGGTGGTGAGAAGCCCCGGTTCATGTGATCAGTGAAAACGATAACTTCACCGTCTTTGGGCTGAGGCCATTCTTCATCCGGGTCAGGAGCATGATAAGACATAATGTTTTTCTCTAGCAAAAATCCAATGGTGACAAATTCTTTCAAGGTATCCTCAGTAACTGTGGAAGGGACCCAGTTGCAGACTGTTGGTGCTTTTGACGGCATGATGAAAAAGGGCAAGCTGAAAAGAAAGTAATTTGCCGATTCAATTTATTGGTGGAGTTACAGGTTCATGATTATAGTACAGATGAGTAATGGCGGCTTAAGTAAGGGCTAATGATATATAAAGGAAAAATGAGCCGGAGTCACAAGCCGCCATGACTAAAAAATATTCAAAAGTTGCCTGAGTCAGAATTGGCTAAGTACTGAGATAAACAGGTTTCACAAGTGGTTGCTATTATTTTGGATCAAGATGGTTCAAAAAAAGGGAAATAAATCTAGACCTAAAAACCAGCACAGAGGAGTTCATCAGTTCTAAGGAGACCTTTGTACAAGAAGAAAGGGATCTGTTAGCCTCTGAAATGGATGAAAAACAACTACCGCATAGATTCTACATTTGTTTTAGATCAAAGGAGGGTGCAGTGGAGAAGCTACAAGGAATCTACGACGAACAGTGAAGAACACAAGAAAGAAACCTCACAAACCCTAATGCAGATCTATGGGGGTGAGAAAGCAAGAGCTTACGGATGCAGAGCTGCTGCGGAGGATCGCCTCGTTCTCTGGACAGGCTCAGGGTGATGCAGCGGCCGGAGTTGAGGATGACGGTGCGCTGCAGCGGCGGCAGAGCTCGAGCAGCAGAGAAGTTGCGAGAGGAGGAAGAAGAAGAAAGAAGAAGGACCGGCCATGCCAATTTATAAGGAGATAAGTGAACGGGCAGGCGTGAAAATCGAGGAAGACCGAAGTAATGATTATCCAGCAAAATGGACGCCTCGATTTTCGGAAAACATTTAAGATAAGGAACCGTTGAAGATGACGTCGTGGCGTTTTTTCAAATTTTCTAAAGATGACGTCATGGCGGGTTATGGAGCTTTTACAAACAACAGAAGATGGATTTCATCTAAGTGTTGGATATTGACAAGAACAAAGTTCAAATCAACCTGGGGCCTAATGTTGGGAATATGACTACCAGGTATGACCCGCCCAGGAGGGGCCGGGTCAATCTTCATGGCAAGTTATTTAAAGAAGCCCAGCAAATATACAAAGAGATGGTTTATTATAAGACTTGTAGTAGGCCCAAGCCCAGAGGCGGCTTAAGGCCCATAATTGTAAACCGCCATGTATAAGTAAGACTTGTAAAGAAAGGCATGTAAAAGAAGTCACCGAGCCGGACACGTTGTATGAGCCGGTCGGGACTCTGTAGGCCGCCAGGCGTCCACCCGTGTATATAAGGGGACGACGCGGTGGCGGCTTAGGGCAGAAAAACAACAGATCGAGAGCCAAGCTAGCATATTTCGCTCCTTGGTCATCGAAACCTAGCAATACCACAACAACTGGACTAGGCTTTACCTTCACCGCAAGGGGCCGAACCAGTATAAACCTTTCGTGTCCTTTGTCCCGATTAACCCCTTTAAGCTTCCTAGTTGCGATGGCTCCACGACTAAGTCCTTTCACAAGGACATCTGCCGTGACAATGCCACGACACAAAGTGTTCCTTCGGTAAACAGGAGTTGCATAATCTCATAGTCATAGGAACATGTATAAGTCATGAAGAAAGCAATAGCAACATACTAAACGATCAAGTGCTAAGCTAACGGAATGGGTCAATTCAATCACATCATTCTCCTAATGATGTGATCCCGTTAATCAAATGACAACTCATGTCTATGGCTAGGAAACATAACCATCTTTGATCAATGAGCTAGTCAAGTAGAGGCATACTAGTGACACTGTCTGTCTATGTATTCACACATGTATTATGTTTCCGGTTAATACAATTCTAGCATGAATAATAAACATTTATCATGAAATAAGGAAATAAATAATAACTTTCTTATTGCCTCTAGGGCATATTTCCTTCAGTCTCCCACTTGCACTAGAGTCAATAATCTAGTTCACATCGCCATGTGATTTAACACCAATAGTTCACATCACCATGTGATTAACACCCATAGTTCACATCGTCATGTGACCAACACCCAAAGGGTTTACTAGAGTAAATAATCTAGTTCACGTCGCTATGTGATTAACACCCAAAGTGTACTAAGGTGTGATCATGTTTTGCTTGTGAGAGAAGTTTAGTCTACGGGTCTGCCACATTCAGATCCGTATGTATTTTGCAAATTTCTATGTCAACAATGCTCTGCACGGAGCTACTCTAGCTAATTGCTCCCACTTTCAAAATGTATCCAGATTGAGACTTAGAGTCATCTGGATCAGTGACAAAATTTGTATCAACGTAACCCTTTATGACGAACCTTTTGTCACCTCCATAATCGAGAAACATATCCTTATTCCACTAAGAATAATTTTGACTGTTGTCCAGTGATCTACTCCTAGATCACTACACTACTCCCTTGCTAAACTCAGTGTAGGGTATACAATAGATCTGGTACATAGCATGGCATACTTTAAAGAAACTATGGCTGAGGCATAGGGAATGACTTTCATTCTCTTTCTCTCTTCTGCCGTGGTCGGGATTTGAGTCTTACTCAATTTCACACCTTGTAACACAGGTAAGAACTCTTTCTTTGACTGTTCCATTTTGAACTACTTCAAAATCTTGTCAAGGTATGTACTCATTGAAAAAACTTATCAAGCGTCGTGATCTATCTCTATAGATCTTGATGCTCAATATGTAAGTAGCTTCACCGAGGTCTTTATTTGAAAAACTCCATCCAAATACTCCTTTATGCTTTCCAAAAAATTCTACATTATTTCCGATCAACAATATGTCATTCACATATATTTACCAGAAATGTTGTAGTTCTCCCACTCACTTTCTTGTAAATACAGGCTTCACCACAAGTCTGTATAAAACTATATGCTTTGATCAACTCATCAAAGCATATATTCCAACTTTGAGATGCTTGCACCAGTCCATAGATGGATCGCTGGAGCTTGCACATTTTGTTAGCACCTTTAGGATCGACAAAACCTTCTGGTTGCATCATATACAAGTCTTCTTTAAGAAATCCATTAAGGAATGTAGTTTTTGACATCCATTTGCCAGATTTCATAAAATGTGGCAATTTGCTAACATGATTCGGACAGACTTAAGCATCGCTACGAGTGAGAAAATCTCATCGTAGTCAACACCTTGAACTTTGGCAAAACCTTTTTGAACAAGTCTAGCTTTGTAGATAGTAACACTACTATCAGCGTCCGTCTTCCTCTTGAAGATCCATTTATTTTCTATGGCTTGCCGATCATCGGGCAAGTTAACCAAAGTCCACACTTTGTTCTCATACATGGATCCCATCTCAGATTTCATGGCCTCAAGCCATTTCGCGGAATCTGGGCTCATCATCGCTTCCTCATAGTTCGTAGGTTCGTCATGGTCAATTGACATGACCTCTAGAACAAGATTACCGTACCACTCTGGTGCGGATCTCACTTTGGTTGACCTATGAGGTTTGGTAGTAACTTGATATGAAGTTACATGATCATCATCATTAGCTTCCTCACTAATTTGTGTAGGAGTCACAGAAACAGATTTCTGTGTTGAACTACTTTCCAATAAGGGAGAAGGTACAGTTACCTCATCAAGTTCTACTTTCATCCCACTCACTTCTTTTGAGAGAAACTCCTTCCCTAGAAAGGATCCATTGTCAGCAACAAATATCTTGCCTTCGGATCTATGATAGAAGGTGTACCCAACAGTTACTTTTGGGTATCCTATGAAGACGCACTTCTCCGACTTGGGTTTGAGCTTATCAAGATGAAACTTTTTCACATAAGCATTGCAACCCCAAACTTTAAGAAACGACAGCTTAGGTTTCTTGCTAAACCACAGTTCATATGGTGTCATCTCAACGGATTTAGATGGTGCCCTTTTTAATGTGAATGCAGTTGTCTCTAATGCATAACCCCAAAACGATAGTGGTAAATCAGTAAGAGACATCATAGATTACACTATATCAAATAAAGTACGGTTATGACGTTCAGACACACCATTACGTTGTGGTGTTCCAGGTGGCATGAGTTTGTGAAACTATTTGACATTGTTTTAATTGAAGACCAAACTTGTAACTCAAATATTCTCCTCCACGATCAGATCGTAGAAACTTTATTTTCTTGTTACGATGATTTTCCACTTCACTCTGATATTATATGAACTTTTCAAATGTTTCAGACTTATGTTTCATTAAGTAGATATACCCATATCTGCTCAAATCATCTGTGAAGGTCAGAAAATAATGATACCCGCCATGAGCCTCAACACTCATCGGACCTCATACATCAGTATGTATTATATCCAATAAGTCAGTTGCTCGCTCCATTATTCTAGAGAACAGAGTCTTAGTCATCTTTGCCCATGAGGCATGGTTCGCAAGCATCAACTGATTCATAATCAAGTGATTCCAAAAACCCATCAGCGTGGATTTTCTTCATGCGCTTTACACCAATATGACCTCAGTGCCACAAATAAGTTGCACTATCATTATTTACTTTGCATCTTTTTTCTTCAATATTATGAATATGTGTATCACTATGATCGAGATTCAACAAACCATTTTCATTGGGTGTATAACCATAGAAGGTTTTATTCATGTAAACAGAATAACAATTATTCTCTAACTTAAATTAATAACTATATTGCAATAAACATGATCAAATCATATTCATGCTCAATGCAAACACCAAATAACACTTATTTAGGTTCAACACTAATCCCGAAAGTATAGGGAGTGTGCGATGATGATCATATCAACCTTGGAACCACTTCCAACACACATCGTCACTTCTACCTTAACTAGTCTCTGTTCGTTCTGCAACTCCCATTTCGAGTTAGTAATCTCAGTAACTGAACTAGTATCAAATACCAAGGGGTTGCTATAAACACTAGTAAATTACACATCAATAACATGTATATCAAATATACCTTTGTTCACTTTGCCATCCTTCTTATCCGCCAAATACTTGGGGCAGTTCCGCTTCTAGTGACCAGTCCCTTTGCAGTAGAAGTACTTAGTCTCAGGCTTAGGTCTAGACTTGGGCTTCTTCACTTGAGCAGCAACTTGCTTGCCATTCTTCTTGAAGTTCCCCTTCTTCCCTTTGCCCTTTTCTTGAAACTAGTGGTCTTGTCAACCATCAACACTTGATGCTTTTCTTGATTTCTACGTTCGTCGATTTCAGCATCATGAAGAGCTTGGGAATCGTTTTCGCTATCCCTTGCATATAATAGTTCATCACGAAGTTCTAGTAACTTGGTGATAGTGACTAGAGAACTCTATCAATCACTGTCTTATCTGGCAGATTAACTCCCAGTTGATTCAAGTGATTGTAGTACTCAGACATTCTGAGCACATGCTCACTAGCTCAGCTATTCTCCTCCATCTTGTAGGCAAAGTGCTTGTCAAAGGTCTCATACCTTTCGACATGGGCATGAGTCTGAAATACTAATTTCAACTCTTGGAACATCTCATATGCTCTGTAGCGTTCAAAACGTCTTTGAAACCCCGATTCTAAGCCGTAAAGAATAACTACAAAAAAAAGACACATCCGTGACATTTTTGGCCGAACAAAATTTTTTTCTGTCATACATATGACACTTCTATGATGATAATTGTGACAAAACCCAGTATCATCATAGATGTGGTGGGCTCCTACTTCTATGAAAAAAAATCATGACAGAAAATGGGCTTTTCGTCCTGAGCGGGCCGGAGACGTAGCTGCATGACATTCTTTGGGCCGTCCATGACGGAAAAAACCATGGCAGAAGCGAGGGCGAGGAAAATTTCGGGGAGTTCCCGGTTACGGTGGGAGGTCGGGGGCCGAGCGATGCGCGTTTCTCTCGTACATGTACGTGTGTGTGTGCGAGGCGTTGGCTCTAACTGAACCTGAGCGAGGCGTTGGGCTCTAACTGAACCCGAGCGATTGCACTGCAGGCTACGCGTTACTAAACCCGAGCGATCGATGGCTGTTAACTGAACCCGATCGAGCGATTCCTTCGCTACTGCTGCTAACTAAAGCCGATCGATGCTGCCTCTAGATGAACAGTGAGCGTTGCGGGGGGGGTTGGATGAACAGTTCCCGGTGGGGGTGCATGAACAGGACCCCGTGGTGTTGCCTTTGGATGAACAATACCCCGATCGATCGAGACGGTTGGGGCTGGATGAACAGGACCCCGTGGAGGGCTAGATGAACAGGACCACCCCGTGGAGGGCAGGATGAATAGTAGACGATGGAGGGCAAGATGAACAGTAGCCCGTGGAGGGGTGGTTGAATAGGAGCCCGTGGAGAGGGCTGGTTGAACAGTAGCCGATGGAATAGCGCACGGTGGAGGCTTGATGAACAGGAGCCCGTGGACGAACAGTCGCGGGTGGAGGTTGGAGGAGGTCGACGGTGGATGAACAGTAGCTCGTGGAGGCTGGAGGGGGTCGACGGTGGAGATGAACAGTATCCCGTGGAGTCCCGTTTTGTGGTATGCCACGCCCCTCCCGATGAACATGACCCCCATTTTGACCGTAGCACTCCAACACAAGTCCATTTCATCCGTTTTGCGGTACGCCACACCCCTCCCGATCAACAGGACCCCCGTTTCGACCGTAGGAGGTCCATTTCCTACGTTTTGCGGTACGCCAGACCCCTCCCGATCAACAGGACCCCGTTCCGGATGTAGGAGGTCTGTTTCCTCCATTGTGCGGTACACCAGGCCTCGTTTCCATCGCCTGTTCCGTCCAAGCCCTTCCCATGAACACGTACGGCCAGGGCTCGTGTACATGGCTGGGTCAGAACGGAGAAACAGCATCGTCGTCGTGTTCATGGGGAGGCAACGGAATGCGTCGTGTTCATGGGGAGGCAACGGAATGCGTCGGTAACAGATAGTTTGGTGATAGGATAAATTGTAACGAGCAACAAGTAACAAAAGTAAATAAAGTGCAGCAAGATGGCCCAATCCTTTTGTAGCAAAGGACAAGCCGGAACAAACTCTTATAATAGGAAAAGCGCTCCCGAGGACACATGGGAATATCGTCAAGCTAGTTTTCATCACGTTCATATGATTCGCGTTTGATACTTTGATAATTTGATATGTGAGAGGACCGGTGCTTGGGTGCTGTTCTTACTTGAACAAGCATCCCACTTATGATTAACCTCTATTGCAAGCATCCGCAACTACAACAAAAGTATTAAGGTAAACCTAACCATAGCATAAAACATGTGGATCCAAATCAGCCCCTTACGAAGCAACGCATAAACTAGGGTTTGAGCTTCTGTCACTCTAGCAACCCATCATCTACTTATTACTTCCCAATGCCTTCCTCTAGGCCCAAATAATGGTGAAGTGTTATGTAGTCGACGTTCACATAACACCACTAGAGGCTAGACAACATACATCTTATCAAAATATCAAACGAATACCAAATTCACATGACTACTAATAGCAAGATTTCTCCCTTGTCCTTAGGAACGAACGTAATTACTCACAAAGCATATTCATGTTCATAATCAGAGGGGTAATAATATGCATTTAGGATCTGAACATATGATCTTCCACCAAATAAACCAACTAGCATCAACTACAAGGAGAAATCAACACTACTAGCAACCTACTAGCACCAATCCTGGACTTTGAGACAAGAATTGGATACAAGAGATGAACTAGGGTTTGGAGATGAGATGGTGCTGGTGAAGATGTTGATGGAGATTTCCCTCTCCCGATGAAAGGAGCGTTGGTGGTGACGATGGTGATGATTTCCCCCTCCCGGAGGGAAGTATCCCCGGCAGAACAGCTCTGCCGGAGCTCTAGATTGGATCCGCCAAGGTTCCGCCTCGTGGCGGCGGAGTCTCGTCCTGAAAAGTTCCTTCTTATTTTTTTTCTCATCGAAAGACTTCATATAGGAGAAGATGGACGTCGGAGAGCCACCAAGGGGCCCACGAGGTAGGGGGGTGCGCCCTAGGGGGGCGCCCCCCACCCTCGTGAGCAGAGTGTGGGCCCCCTGGCCTTCATCTTTGGCGAGGATTTTTCTTTATTTGTTTTAAGATGTTCTATGGAGTTTCAGGACTTTTGGAGTTGCGCAGAATAGGTCTCTAATATTTGCTCCTTTTCCAGCCCAGAATTCCAGCTGCCGGCATTCTCCCTCCTTATCTAAACCTTGTAAAATAAGAGATAATAGTCATAAGTATTGTGACATAAAGTGAAATAACAGTACATAATGCAATAAATATCGATATAAAAGCAAGATGCAAAATGGACGTATCAACTCCCCCAAGCTTAGACCTCGCTTGTCCTCAAGCGAAAAGCCGATAACAATAAATATTTCCTCATGTTTAGAGGTAGAGGCGTCGATAAAAATAAAATATGGACATGAAGGCATCATGATTATTCTCATAACAGCAACATATATAGATTTTGTCATATGATTACTTATGTTCAAGTGATGATCTATTCACAATGCAAAAGTATAAATCATAAACCTTATTGGGCTCCGACAAACTATAATCTCAGTCATTGAAGCAATTGCAATTTATCATAACATCGGAAAGAGTCTATGTCAGAGCTAAAAAGCAAGTCCACATACTCAACTATCATTTAGTCCTCCATAATTGCTAACACTCACGCGATACTTGTGGTTACGGAGTTTTAGTCGGACACAGAGAAAGATAGGGGCTTATAGTTTTGCCCCACAACCTTTTACCTCAAGGGTAATGTCAACAATAATGGTTCATGCTCCCCTACATCCAATTAGATATATATATATATATCATGTTCTTTCCAACATGCTGAGCTTGCCAAAGGATAAAATGAAAAAGGAAAGGTGAAGATCACCATGACTCTTGCATAAGGTAGAAGATAATAATAAAAGATAGGCCCTTCGCAGAGGGAAGCAGAGGTTGCCATGCACTTTTATGGTTGGATGCATAAAATCTCAATGCGAAAGAACGTCACTTGATATGGCCCCTTGTGATATGAACCTTTATTATGCAGTCCGTCGCTTTTATTACTTCCACATCACAAGATCGTATAATGCTTATTTCTCCCACACCAATCAATCATACATATTTAGAGAAATTTTTATTGCTTTGCACCGATGACAACTTACTTGAAGGATCTTACTCAATCCATAGGTAGATATGGTGGACTCTCATGGCAAAACTGGTTTAAGGGTATTTGGAAGCACAAGTAGTATTTCTACTTGGTGCTAAGAATTTGGCTAGCATGAGGGGGAAAGGCAAGCTCAACAAGTTAGAGGATCCATGACAACATACTTTATCTCAGATATAAGAAAGACATAACTCATTACGTTGTCTTCCTTGTCCGACATCAACTCTTTAGCATGTCATATTTTAATGAGTGCTCCCAATCATAAAACATGTCAATGATAATATATCTGTATGTGGAAACCTCTCTTTCCTTATTACTTCCTATTAATTGCAACAATGACCAATATGTCTGCCAACTCCCAACAACTTTTAATCATCATACTCTTTCCATGTGAAGTCATTACTCTCAATAAGATCAATATGAACTTTTTGTTTCTTTTTATTATTTTTCTCTTTTCTTTTATTCACCCAAGATCATGGCAAAATAATCAAGCCCTTGACTCAACACTAATCTTTATTATATATAACTCACGGACTCGATTACATAGACAGATTATAAAGCAAAACTCAAAACTAGATCATGCCATAAACTTTATTCTACTAGATCAAGATACTACTAATAGGATCGAACTAAGAAAAACAGTAGAGATAGGAGTTGTGATTGTGATACGATACTGGGGCACCACCCCCAAGCTTGGCAGTTGCCAAGGGGAGTGCCCATACCCATGTGATTATATCTCCTTGGTTGGTGAAGAAGGTGGTGGTGATGTTGGCTTAGTTGATGGATTAGGATTCTCCCTTAATTTGAGCTTGAGGACGGCATTTTGATCCCTCAGATCATCAATCTCCCACTCCAGGGTTAATATCTTTTTGCATAGGTCCTGCTTATTTTCCTGCAGGAGACGAAAAGGGATAAACTCAAACTTGGGTTTCTTTACCCTATCAGGGAGACTTGACTTTTTGAACTCCATGTGCATGTCCCCAGGCTGAGGTAATGGTGCTTCATCTTCATCTGAGCTTGTCTCCTCCTTCCCCTTGGGTTCATAGTCCTCTTCTTCCTCCGTGGTCCATCCATCATGTTTCACATCTCCATAGACCTTTGGATTTGCTAAGTAATCATCCACATAGCTTTCTCCTTCCGAATCCTAGGAAGACATGTTGATTTAATCTGCAACGGGGCAACTCGAAATGAAAACAGAGGATAATTGCGTGATACGGGAGTCAAAACCTTCGGGAGAATATATAATGAATTTTTATCGACCAAAATACGTATCGTGCAAGAAAACGGAGTCTGGAAGGCACACGAGGTGCTCACGAGGTAGGGGGCGCGCCTAGGGGGTAGGGCGCGCCCACCACCCTCGTGGGGCCCTCGTGTCCTTCCCGGACTGCTACTTATTTTTCTATTTTTCTAAATATTCCAAAACGGAGAAATATTGCCTTAAAAATTGTTTTGGAGTCGGTTTACTTACCATACCACATACCTATTCCTTTTCGGAGTCTGAAATGTTCCGGAAACTATCCCTTATGTATTCCTCCGGGGTTACGGTTTCAATAATATTGGTTTCGACATTTATGGGATTACCTGAGATATAATGTTTAATTCTTTGACCGTTTACCACCTTCGGATTTGTGCCCTCGAAGTTGTTGATTTTTATGGCACCGGAACGATAGACCTCTTCGATAACATAGGGGCCTTCCCATTTAGAGAGAAGTTTTCCTGCAAAAAATCTTAAACGAGAGTTGTATAGCAATACATAATCACCTACATTAAACTCGCGCTTTTGTATCCTTTTGTCATGCCATCTTTTAACTTTCTCTTTAAACAACTTAGCATTTTCATAAGCTTGGGTTCTCCATTCATCAAGTGAGCTAATATCAAATAACCTCTTCTCACCGGCAAGTTTAAAATCATAGTTAAGCTCTTTAATAGCCCAATATGCCTTATGTTCTAGTTCGAGAGGTAAGTGACATGCTTTTCCATAAACCATTTTATATGGAGACATACCCATAGGATTTTTGTATGCAGTTCTATAAGCCCATAATGCATCATCAAGTTTCTTAGACCAATTCTTTCTAGACCTATTAACAGTCTTTTGCAAAATTAATTTGAGCTCTCTATTGCTCAACTCTACTTGACCACTAGACTGTGGGTGATAAGGAGATGCAATTCTATAATTAACATCATATTTAACAAGCATTTTACAGAAAGCACCATGAATAAAGTGTGAACCACCATCAGTCATTAAATATCTAGGGACTCCAAACCTCGGTAAAATAACTTCCTTAAGCATTTTAATAGAAGTGTTATGATCAACACTACTAGTTGGAATAGCTTCTACCCACTTAGTAACGTAATCAACAGCAACTAAAATATGTGTGTATCCATTAGAGGCAGTAAAAGGTCCCATATAAGCAAAGCCCCAAACATCAAATGGTTCAATAACAAGAGAATAATTCATAGGCATTTCTTGATGTCTACTAATATTACCAATTCTTTCACATTCATCACAAGACAAGAAAAACTTACGGGCATCCTTTAAGAGAGTAGGCCAATAAAAACCAGATTGCAAGACCTTATGTGCAGTTCTATCTCCAGCGTGGTGTCCTCCATAAGCCTCGAAATGACACTTGCGTAGGATCTGTTCCTGTTCATGCTCAGGTACACAACGTCTAATAACACCATCTACTCCTTCTTTATAAAGATGTGGGTCATCCCAAAAGTAATGTCTTAAATCATAGAAAAACTTTTTCTTTTGCTGGTATGTGAAGCTAGGTGGTATAAACTTAACAACAATATAATTAGCATAATCAGCATACCATGGAGTGCTACGAGAAGTACTTATAACATTTAATTGTTCATCAGGAAAGCTATCATTAATAGGTAGTGGGTCATCAAGAATATTTTCTAACCTAGACAAGTTGTCTGCAACGGGGTTCTCAGCTCCCTTTCTATCAACAATATGCAAATCAAATTCTTGTAGCAAGAGAACCCATCTAATAAGTCTAGGTTTAGCATCTTTCTTTTCCATAAGATATTTAATAGCAGCATGATCAGTTTGAATAGTTACTTTAGAATCAACAATATAAGATTTGAACTTATCACAAGCAAATACAACTGCTAAGAGTTCTTTTTCAGTAGTAGCATAATTTCTTTGAGCATTGTCTAGAGTCTTACTAGCATAATGAATAACATTTAATTTCTTATCAACTCTTTGCCCTAGAACAACACCTACAGCATAATCACTAGCATCACACATAATTTCAAAGGGTAAATTCCAATCAGGTGGCTGAACAACAGGTGTAGAGACTAATGCTTTCTTAAGTATTTCAAATGCTTCTACACAATCATCATCAAAGACAAATGGTATATCTTTTTGCAATAAATTAGTCTAAGGCCAAGAAATTATTCAGAAGTCCTTAATGAACCTCCTGTAAAATCCGGCATGCCCAAGGAAACTTCTTATACCTTTGATGTCCTTGGGACATGGCATCTTTTCAATAGCATCAACCTTGGCTTTATCAACTTCAATACCTCTTTCAGAAACTTTATGCCCCAAGACAATACCTTCATTAACCATAAAGTGGCACTTTTCCCAATTCAAGACAAGATTAGTTCCTTCATATCTCTGCAAAACTCGATCAAGATTGCTCAAGCAATCATTAAAGGAGGAACCATAGACGGAAAAATCGTCCATGAAAACCTCACAAATCTTTTCACAAAAGTCAGAGAATATAGCCATCATGCATCTTTGAAAGGTAGCAGGTGCATTACATAAACCAAAAGGTATACGTCTATAAGCAAAAGTACCAAAAGGGCATGTAAAAGTAGTCTTTGATTGATCTCTAGCTGACACAGGTATTTGAGAGAAACCAGAATAACCATCTAGAAAGCAATAATGTGTCTGTTTGCATAATCTTCTAGCATTTGATCAATAAAAGGTAAGGGGTAATGATCTTTCTTAGTAGCTTTATTTAGTTTGCGTAAATCAATTACCATCCTATAACCTGTGATAATTCTTTGTGGAATCAACTCATCTTTATCATTAGGAACAACAGTAATACCTCCCTTCTTAGGGACACAATGGACAGGACTTACCCACTCACTATCAGCAACGGGATAGATTATACCTGCCTCCAGAAGCTTTAGTATTTCTTTTCTTACCACTTCTTTCATTTTAGGATTCATACGTGGATCACGAACTGGTTTGGCATCTGCTTCCAAATTTATTTTATGTTGACATAGAGTGGGACTAATGCCCTTAAGATCATCAAGAGTATATCCAATAGCAGCATGATGCTTCTTCAGAGTTTTCAATAATCTTTCTTCTTCATGCTCTGAAAGGTTAGCACTAATAATAACAAGATATATCTTCTTTTCATCAAGATAAGCATATTTAAGATTATCAGGCAAAGGTTTAAGCTCAAACACGGGATCACCCTTGGGTGGAGGAGGATCCCCTAAGATTTCAACAGGCAAGTTGTGATGCAGAATAGGTCATGTTTAAAGAATACTTCATCTATTTCCCTTCTTTCATTCATGAACATATCATTTTCATGGTCTAGCAAATAGTGTTATAAAGGATCACTAGGAGGTACGGCAATAGAAGCAAGACCAATAATTTCATCCTTACTAGGTAATTCTTCCTCACGATGTTGTTTATTAAATTTAGAGAAATTAAACTCATGAACCATATCATCCAAGCCAACAGTAACAACATTCTTTGTGCAATCTATGGTAGCATTAACAGTATTTAAGAAGGGTCTACCAAATATAATGGGACAAAAGCTATCTTGTGGAGAAGTAAGAACAAGAAAATTAGCAGGATATTTAGTTTTCCCACACAATACTTCAACATCTCTAACAATTCCAATTGGTGAAACAGTATCTCTATTGGCAAGTTTAATTGTGACATCAATACCTTCTAACTCAGCAGGTGCAATTTCATTCTTAATTTCTTCATATAAAGTATGTGGTATAACACTAGCACTCGCACCCATATCACATAAGCCATGATAATAATGATCTCCTATTTTAACAGAAATAACAGGCACGCCTACCATAGGTCTATGTTTATCTTTATCACAAGGTTTAGCAATTCTAGCAGTTTCACCTTCGAACTGAATAACATGCCCATCAATATCATCAGACAAGAGATCTTTAACAATAGCAATATTAGGTTCTACTTTAACTTGATCAGGAGGTGTATAAGTTCTAATATTGCTTTTACGAACAATAGTTGAAGCTTTAGCATGATCCTTTATTCTAACAGGGAAAGGTGGTTTCTCAATATAAGAAGTAGGAACAATAGGATCATTATAAGTGACAGTCTTTTCTTCAACTTTAATCGGTGTAGCTACTTTTACTTCTATGGAAGGATGATATTTAAACCACTTCTCCTTAGGGAGATCAACATAAGTAGAAAAACATTCACAGAAAGAAGCTACTATCTCAGAGTCAAGTCCATATTTAGTGCTAAACTTACGGAAAATACGGTATCCATAAAAGATTTAACACAATCAAACTTAGGTGTCATACCTGACTCCTTACCTTCGTCGAGGTCCCAATCTTCAGAGTTGCGTTTAATTTTATCTAATAAATTCCATCTGAATTCAGTAGTCTTCATCATAAAAGAGCCAGCACAAGAAGTATCGATCATGGTGCGATTGTTATCAGAAAGTCGAGCATATAAATTTTGAATAATCATTTCTCTTGAGAGCTCATGATTGGGGCATGAATATAACATTGATTTAAGCCTCCCCCAAGCTTGAGCGATGCTTTCTCCTTCGTGAGGCCAGAAATTATATATATAATTGCGATCACGATGAACAAGGTGCATAGGGTAATACTTTTGATGAAATTCCAACTTCAATCTTTTATAGTCCCAGAATCTCATATCATCACATAGCCTATACCATATCAATGTGTCTCCCTTCAAAGATAAAGGGAAGACCTTCTTCTTAGCAACATCATCGGGTATACCTGCAAGCTTAAATAATCCACAAACTTCATCCACATATATAAAGTGCTCATCAAGATGCTTTGTTCCATCTCCTGTGAAAGGGTTAGCTAACAGTTTTTCCATCATACCCGAAGGAAATTCAAAAGGAGTTTCATTTCAATAGGTTCAGTAGGTTGAGGAGCAACTCTTTGCTCTACTGGACGGGGTGAAGATACCCCGAACAAGCCCCTCAGAGAATTACTTTCCATAGTAACAAGTGACAGTAAATTTTAGCACACTATATAAATTTTTCCTTACCAAATTCCACCTACCAAAAGCACTACACTCCCTGGCAACGGCGCCAGAAAAGAGTCTTGATGACCCACAAGTATAGGGGATCTATCGTAGTCCTTTCAATAAGTAAGAGTGTCGAACCCAACGAGGAGTAGAGGGAAATGATAAGCGGTTTTCAGCAAGGTATTCTCTGCAAGTACTGAAATAAGTGGTAACAGATAGTTTTGTGATAGGATAAATTGTAACGAGCAACAAGTAACAAAAGTAAATAAAGTGCAGCAAGATGGCCCAATCCTTTTGTAGCAAAGGACAAGCCGGAACAAACTCTTATATTAGGAAAAGCGCTCCCGAGGACACATGGGAATATCGTCAAGCTAGTTTTCATCACGTTCATATGATTCGCGTTCGATACTTTAATAATTTGATATGTGGGTGGACCGGTGCTTGGGTTCTGTTCTTACTTGAACAAGCATCCCACTTATGATTAAGCTCTATTGCAAGCATCCGCAACTACAACAAAAGTATTAAGGTAAACCTAACCATAGCATGAAACATGTGGATCCAAATCAGCCCCTTATGAAGCAACGCATAAACTAGGGTTTAAGCTTCTGTCACTCTAGCAACCCATCATATACTTATTACTTCCCAATGCCTTCCTCTAGGCCCAAATAATGGTGAAGTGTTATGTAGTCGACGTTCACATAACACCACTAGAGGCTAGACAACATACATCTTATCAAAATATCAAACGAATACCAAATTCACATGACTACTAATAGCAAGACTTCTCCCTTGTCCTCAGGAATGAACGTAATTACTCACAACGCATATTCATGTTCATAATCAGAGGGGTAATAATATGCATATAGGATCTGAACATATGATCTTCCACCAAATAAACCAACTAGCATCAACTACAAGGAGTAATCAACACTACTAGCAACCTACTAGCACCAATCCCGGACTTTGAGACAAGAATTGGATACAAGAGATGAACTAAGGTTTAGAGATGAGATGGTGCTGGTGAAGATGTTGATGGAGATTTCCCTCTCCCGATGAGAGGAGCGTTGGTGATGACGATGGTGATGATTTCCCCCTCCCGAAGGGAAGTATCCCCGGCAGAACAGCTCTGCCGGAGCTCTAGATTGGATCCGCCAAGGTTCCGCCTCGTGGCGGCGGACTCTCGTCCCGAAAAGTTCCTTATTATTTTTTTCTCATTGAAAGACTTCATATAGGAGAAGATGGACGTCGGAGAGCCACCAGGGGGCCCACGAGGTAGGGGGCGCGCCCTAGGAGGGGGCGCCCCCCACCCTCGTGAGCAGGGTGTGGGCCCCTGGCCTTCATCTTTGGCGAGGATTTTTCTTTATTTGTTTTAAGATGTTCCGTGGAGTTTCAGGACTTTTTGAGTTGCGCAGAATAGGTCTCTAATATTTGCTCCTTTTCCAGCCCAGAATTCTAGCTGTCGGCATTCTCCCTCCTTATGTAAACCTTGTAAAATAAGAGAGAATAGTCATAAGTATTGTGACATAAAGTGAAATAACAGTCCATAATGCAATAAATATCGATATAAAAGCATGATGCAAAATGGACGTATCAGTACCCTTCGACCAGGTGGGTCCCGACTGTCACGCACTTCTTTGCCTGCGAAGATGTAGCTGGTGGGTCCCAGCAGTAAGGGGGCGGATCGTTTTTTTTTTGCCCGGACGCACTTCCTTGCGTGCGAAGATGTAGGTGGTGGGTCCCAGTAGTCAGGGGGAAACGTTTTTTCACGAAATACGGTGGTCCGTCCGGTGGGTCCCGCTGTCAGGTGGAGGAATAATTATTTTGCACGTAATAAGGAGGCACTTCCTTGCTGCGGCCATGGACCCAGCTGTCAGCCTCTCCACATACAGTCCACGTCCGATGGAAGTCGTTCCTTTACCACGTTGACCACACCGCGCTGAGAGCACCAGGGCGGTGGACGATGGCGAGGCCTAGGAAGGGGATGACGCGGAGCCGGGGAAGACGCGGTAGTGGATGCCCACGCGTAGAGGAGTGCGAGGGTTCACTAGTTCGTTGCGGTGTGAGGCTGCCGTCACCGTAGAATAACAGGGGTTGTGGGTGAGTAGAGGGATGGCCTGGCCAGTGGTGGGAGTAGTAGGGGGCGGTGAGGCCTCCGCCGCATCACAGCCGGCCACGGGAGGCAGGAGCACGAGGCACGACCGGCGCTGGTTTGGGCGGCTGGAGCAAGAAGACCAGAGGTTGAAGAAGCACTACGGTCGTTGGATGGACATCGTACGGTCACTAGAGCTAGAATCGTGCATATTGACTAAGTTGACAAAGCCCTCCGTCCCCGTCAACTTAGCAGGCCCACAAGTCAGCCTGCCACTATACTGGGTCCCAGCTAACAGGGGGAGTATTCATTTTTTTGTGCGTAATAAGGAGGCACTTCCTTGTGTGCGAAGATATAGCTGGTGGGTCCAAGCTGTCAGCGGCAGTAATGTTTTTTTCGCGAAAAACAGAGGCCCTTTCGGTGGGTCCCTGATGTCAGGTGGAGGAATCATTATTTTGCGCGTAATAAGGAGGCATTTCCTTCCGTGCGGCCTTGGACCCAGCTGTCGGCCTCTCCACGTAAAGTCCACTTCAGATGCATGTCGGTCGTTGACCACGTTGACCAGGCCGCGCCGAGAGCACCAGGGCGGTGGACGACGGCGAGGCCTAGGAAGGGAACGACATGGAGGCAGGGAAGACTCGGCAGTTGTTTCCCACGCGGAGGTGAGTACGACTGTACAAGGGTTTACTGGTTCATCTGCCGTCGTCGGAGAATAACAGCAGGTGTGGGTGAGTAGAGGGATGGCTAGGCCAGCGATGGGAGTACGGTGGGGCGGTGAGGCCTGCGCGGCAGCAGAGCCGGCCGCGGGGAGGATGGAGCAGGCAGTCTCGCCGGCGCCTGTTTGAGCGGCTGGAGCAGGAAGAGCAGAGATTGAAGAAGCACGATGGCCGTTGGATGGCCATCCAACAGTCACTGCTTGTGCATCAACCTTTTTTTAGGAAACCCTCCAATCTGTGGAAAACATCATACAGCCCATCTGCCATTTTTTCTAATAATTTATAGCCCATTTGCTAATTATTAAGGTTTTTTTGGAGCCCATATTCTTTTTATTAGCATTATAGCCCATATTGTGGCCACGGTTAAAAAATTATACGAAATTTTGCATATTTCGGTGCGGTCTGAACTATTTTTAATCCCGAAATTTCGACTCACATTCAAACTGATTTTAAAAATAAATGTATATCAATATAAAATCCAACAAATTCTCCACGCATAAAAATTAATGCAATTTCAAATCTCGAAATGAAAAAAAGATATTTGAAACTAATTGCCGGTTTGATGTGTTTTAAAAATGTACAGCCCATTTCTCATTACTGATGGGCCATTTTCTCAACCAGCCGAATGAAAGCTCTCCTCGTCTTGAAAGATTTGCAGCCCAACAGGCCTGACAAAGCGACTTACTTGGCAAATCACAAAAAAACTGGGTTGTGGCCGTGGACCCAGCTGTCAGCCTCTCCATGTACAGTACTCTTCCGATGGAATGTCATTGACCACGTTGACCATGTTGACCACGCCGCGCCGAGAGTACCAAGGCGGTGGACGACGGCGAGGCCTAGGAAGGGGACGACGCGGAGCCGGGGAAGACGCGGCAGTGCCCACGCGGAGAGGAGTACGAGGGTTCACTGGTTCGGCTGCAGTGTGAGGCTGCCATCGCCGCAGGGCCTGGCTAGCGGTGGGAGTAGTAGGGGGCGATGAGGCCTCATCGGCAACACAGCCGGCCACTGGAGGCAGGAGCGGGCGGTCTCCCCGGCGCTGGTTTGGGTGGCTGGTGCAAGAAGAGCAGCGATTGAAGAAGCAGCAGGACCATTCGATTCAAATCCAACGGTTACTGCTGCTAGAATCATTTGTTGACTAAGTTGACAAGCCCTGCGTACACGTCAACTTAGTAGGCCCACAAGTCAACCTCCCAACCGGTGTGCCCCAGATGTCAGTGGGAGGAATCATTTTTTCGCGTAATAAGGAGGCAGTTGATTGCGTACGGCCAGGCCAGCGGAGGGAGTAGGGTAGGCCGGGGAAGCCTGCGCGGCATCACAGTGGGCCACAAGAGGAGGGAGCAGGCAGTCCCGTCGGTGCTAGTTTAGGAGGCTGGAGCAGGAAGATCAGAGATTGAAGAAGCACGTCGGTCGTTGGATGGACATCTAACACTAACTGCTGCTAGAATCGTGTGTTCACTGACAAAGCCTTGCGTAAACAAGTCAGCCTCGAAATCTGTGGCGTGTACAGCCCATTTGCTATTATTTTTATAAGTTTTACTCATTTTCTAATTCATATGGAATTTATTACAGCCCATTTTCCATTTTTAGAATTGCTGACCATTTTCTGGTCAGTACCAGGGTCAAAAAATTAACTAAATGTGTGGAAAATTTTGAAAATTCGCAAATTTTTGCTGGGAACGAAATATTCTTAATCCAAAAATTAATAGCCATACTAAAACAAATTTACAAATAAATTAGTACTACGTCATGTTAAATCCAATGAAATATGTATAAGATATCAGTGAAGAACAAAAACAAAAAAAGAAACTTATATCCCATTTGCTATAAAAATTTTGGAATTTTCAACCCCTTTTGATATTACTTTTAACAGACATTGACCATACTCTTAAGCCAGGCCGGAATGCATCCCTTCTCGTCTTGAAAGATTTGCAGCCCAGTAATTCAGAGAAAACAAATAGGCCTAGCTTGGGTATTCTTCAAAAAGAAATACTGGGCTACCTATTTTCCCAAAGAACTGGTGCATGAGCATTTAGCTTTATTTATTTATTTATTTATTTATTTATGTTTAGGGGACCATGAGCATGTACCTAGGCCGGATTCATGTGAGAGCCTCCCTTCCAGTTAATTATGGGCTTCTCTATTGGGCCTTCATCAGTGGGCTGCATGTTATCAACAAGTGGAAAATGTGTTCCAAGTTTCAAAAAAATGTGTTCCGTACGATAAATAGTATGCGCTACATACGGTACGGGGCACTAAAGGATCGAACCGTGCAATGACTTCCAAAACATTGTGTTTGTCGTTCTAACAACACATTTATTCAACCAACAGACGAAATATACTACTAATTGTACATTGAAAACAGTAGCAGCAGCAACCAGGGCTGGGGTGCAATAGAAGCAGTAAGCAGGCCAGAAGAGTGAAGACGCAGCTCTCTCTTCCAAACCAAACATCAGCCATCATTACAAAAGGGCTACCAAAAAAGAACAAGTGTATGCATCAAACTAAATAAAGATCCTACTACACCAAGTGTACGCATCTAACTAACTGGCTCAGTTAGACGTTACTATTTATTAAGATGTGGAGATTGGCTGACGGCTTGAACCAGATGGGTGCCTGACGGGGGAAACTCCAGCCAGCAGGTCGAAGTCTGATGCTTGCGACCCTCTCTCCTACTTTGGGCTGCAGAGCGTGGCGGCACATATTAAGGTATGGTGCATGCAGAGACGCATGGTACGCTGTGTACACACAGTTTTGCCTGATGAACGAAACCGTACTGCCATCATGATCCTTGCCGTCGGTTATCTCCTGGTTAATCGGATAATTCAGTCCGACAAACAGAGAGCGTGTACCAAGGCTACTTACCAGCCTCCGGTCAAAAATTCCTGAAGGCCCAGAGAAGTTGGGATCCTACTCAAAGACCTTGCAGTGACTGTGATTGTATTCCGCAAAACAAAACGTCCGGTATGTGCGAATGATCATCAATCTTTCGCCGTCGTCTGATCGAGCCAGGGACCACCTGCAACTGCCATGCTGCTTTTCTTTGAAAGGTTCTGGGATTAGGAAGGGTAGGGACACCAGGCAGCCTACAACATCATATCAAGTTGGAGTCAAATAAAAAAGGGCTCTTGGTTTAGTCAATCTTAAGAACAGCATGTTATGAGCATGAATATTTTTTCAGCAAATGTTGACAGTAATATAAGCAAGCCATCATGATATCATAGGAAAGTAACATATTGCTGTAACAGCCGTTTGTAGCGATGACTGGAGTAGGCCAGCAATATGTCCAGCCATAGAAGGATTCGACAGCGTAAATGAAGCCCGTGTGTTCAATGGCATCAGAGAACCATGGAGGATGTATGATCCTGCGATGGACGTGCAGATTTATCCACTTACCGCAGTGACCTGTCAGATAGGCAAGACCGCGGTTGAAGAATGCAATTAGTCCGAAGTCTTTATAATTCGCAGATCTTGTGGGCACTTGGCAGATTACAACCTTGAGCAAATCAAACTTGGTATCATGTTGGCTACTGTGAGATTCCGAGTATTCTGGGCCGCGGTGCCAAAGCAGTGCAGTGTTAATCGAAGGAAGGGGATCAATTGCCGGGTGTAGACCTCCACGAGCATCCAGCTACCGCGACCGTCGACGAGCACCATCCAAGACGTGTTCATGCCGACCCAGTACATACCGTTAATGTAGTTGAGGCTGACGGGGATCAGATCGTAGTCAAGGGGGTTGATGCTTGCCACCCTACGATCGTTATGCTGCGTGACACACCATTTCTGAAGATCAGGCGGCATCAGCAAGCAAGGAGCTGGCTTAAAAAGCTCCGGCCTGAGAGCTTTGAGTAAATGGTACAGCCCCGACGAGCACGCGGCGAGCGGCATGGTACTAAGATTGTCCACACGCGAAACAATGAGCTTGATTACCTCTGTGGGGAGCGAATTCCAGCCACTCTTTCGGCGGACGCTGCTCGGTTCTGCCATTGTTAGTGCTTGGGTTTCGGACGAGGGGGAGGTGCCTTAGCGGGGATGGAAGATTGGACGAGATTATGTGCGGACAAAGATGGAGAAGCGAATATGTGCTGCGGGAAGTGGACAGGTGATGATGACTACAGCATGCCGCTTGACTTACGAGACACATACCAGCAGCGTAGGGTCATGTCGATGCCAGACAACTTGCTTGAGTGATCACAGTACTGGTACTCCCTACAATGCTATGCCCTAACTTGCTTGAGTAGAGTAGTAGAGTAGGACTCAGCTCTACTACTAGCACCGGAGGAGTAGTATATTCTAATCTAAAATAGTTACAAACTTCAATGCCCGAGCATGGAACGACTACGAACCGTGCTCAAAGACCGTGTCTACGTGGTGTTTGGACATGGGCGACAACCTCAATGCCAACGGTGCTGCTCCCGTTGCACCATATGTGTTTCTGTCCTTCCTGTCTGAAATCATGGTAGAATTCATGTTTCTACTTTGTATCCTACTACTATGCTAGTCCACATGATTAGTTTCATCTCTGTTATAGTTGTCATGATTTATTTTGTGCTTATTCGGATTAAATCTCGTAGTAACTTGCTCATATATTCAACTAGCGCAACGTCCCCTACAGCCACTCCCGTTTCATGGACGGCCTGGTCGATGTTTGAATTTTGCTAGTAGGCCTTTATAAGGTGAGCTCTTCTACCACTTGTATGAGCATGAGAAGAGGAGACCTACACGCGCGCTCCTCCTCCTCGCTCGCCTCGCCACGCCACACCTCGTCACGGCGCGCCGCGGGTTGCGGGATTGAGCCGAGCCGAGGACAGAGCTATACTCCCACGACCTACCCGACCTGCACTATATAGTTTGTCACCACCATTCCAGATCATTGCGCCGCCAAGCAAGTCTTCTCCATCCCTCCTTTCGGTGTGCACCGGGAGAAGGGACAGCAGGCCTCCGAAACCCCGCCTCTCATGATCCTGTACAGGAGAGGGGCGATCAGGTTTTTGGGGAGTGCACTCGCGTGACTGCTGGCAGTGACGACTTCGCGAACGACGACTTCTTCCCCGACCTCGGCAACCTCATTCTCGACATGGGCGACAACGTCAACGCCGGCAACTAATGAGATACATGGTGTAGGAATCGGTTTGGGAATTTGCATGCCTTTCCAACCAGTGAGATACTCCGTACAAAGTACGACAGAGAAATAACCACAGAGAAGGAAGCTAAAAGTAAACAATCAAACGAACATTTTTGCATTTGTTTTGCATTGAATCGTTTCACAAGCTTGACTAGTGTTGTTTTTCTACTTTTACAAAAACCGCATTGTAATGTTAAAACCTGCATTTGCACGTACATAAGTAATAGTAGTACTCCCTCCGTCTAGGTGTATAAGTCTTCCCTCCTTGGTCACGGTGCACAACCGAAGATGACTTATTGACCTGGACGGAGGGAGTAGCATAGTCTGCAAGCATATATCGAGAGAGACGTATAGTGCGATAGTATATAGTAAAGCTTGTGCTATATGCACGTACTTGCAAAATGCGTACGAATACACAAGGTTTCCAAACTTTCCCTTTTACATACTTAATTAAGGACGCTAAAAATTCCTGAATGTTCGGGATTTATCATTCGCGTCCCAAAACTAATGAGATCGCCTTATGAAACAAAAATTATACTCCTCCTAAAAGCCACGGCACTCGCAGGAGCGCTTGTGACGCGCCACGAGTGCCCTGGTGCATGGCCGTTTCCCAGCGCGCTGACACAATGCCTCTTCCTCAGCCTCGCAACTCGCGAGGTGCTGATTGGCGGCTTGCCGGCGGGCGAGCGTGATCTCACCGGTGTGGTGATCCGGCGCCAACAGGTACTCCTCCTCGCTGGAAGCGTGCACCCGGTCCACGTACCACCAAGTGTAGATGAGGCGCTTGGGCCCGACTGCACTCAGGGTGTCGGCACGGGCGTCCTCCGCCACCCTCACGGCCCTCGCACAAGCCTTCTGCCAAAGAGCCAATTGCCTGACTCTCTCGGACGTGACATAGGCCTCCCAGGCAGCTTGTTCCGCGGTGCGCTTCTCTTCCTCGGCCTTCTTCTCCGCCTCTATTTTGGTGCGCTCTACTGGAGGCAAAGCCTCCCACAAGGCGACATCCATTTCTTTCCAAAGCTCCTCAAGGCTGGGGGGCTCGGCGGGTGGCGCGGCATTCTCCTCGTAGCGGGGAGCCGACGCGTCCTCCGGCGCGCGTGCTGGCGAGATTGGAAACGCCGACGCATCCACCTCGACGCGTTGCGGCGAGCAGCAGAACACCGACGCGTCCTCCTCGACTAGTGGCGGTGAGGAACAGAACGGCGACACGTCGCGTAGAGGCAAGGAGCGGAACACCGATGCGTCCTCCTTGACTAGTGGCGGCGGGGAATGAAACGGCGACGCGTGACCGTCCGCGCGGTGCAGCGAGGGGCTCCTAGGGCTTGGGAGGGGCGATGCCATGGTGGTCGACGTGAGAGGGAGGGGGAGGAGATAGCGATGAACGTGAACGTGAGGGGGAGGAGATAGCGATGTCGTGGGAGGCGCGGTATTTATAGCGAGCAATGGCACACCTACGTAAGATATGGACTGAGCTGCACTGACTTAGTTGTCGGTCCAGTTGCGTCACTAACATGTGGGCCAGACCCCTGTTGGGCCCATATGTCAGTGACCGAATGCACCTGCAGTTAAGTAACAGCTACGTGGGCATATTTGTTGGAGTAAATTATGAGGGAGCGAAGGGGTGGAAATATTGCTGGTCACAACGGATTGGACGAGCGTGGGGGGAGGAGAGTCATGCATGTAGATTTTTTTCACATGGGATGGAGTGGTGGGACCGCCGGAGGGAGAAGGAGAGTTTGGCAGGCATATTGTTTCCACACATGGAGAGGAAAAAATTTGGAGACGAACGGGCTTCCTGCAGGTATGGGGAACGATGCGTAATAAGTCATCTTGCATGCCGAGCTAGGTATAGTCTCAAGTCATTAAAAACAAACACGCCCCACACATGTTCATATTTCAAGGTGCACTAAATTATTGCATGTGATGATTAAGGCTGGCCATAATGGTGGTATCTTAGCTGGTATCATGCACACGGGAATAGCAAACATGCTGGTGTGGCAAAGAATTAAAGAAGAGACGGGGGTTAGAGTAACTAGTGTTCATGCATGCATTGGTAAACACATTTTTTTGTGGAGAACGACAGCACTAGTTGAGTACTTTTGCAGACTTCAAAAACTATTCCACAATGTGTCAACATTCACAATGTCAAATCAATATTTTTACACTCATTATAAAACGTAGTTCTTATACTCATTATACTCAGTACTCCCTCCGTCTAGGTGAGCAAGTCATCTCAGATTGTGCACTGTGACCAAGGAGGAGGGGAAAATGAGAGATCTTAATGTTTATTTGCTAATTAATAGCATTGCATGCAATGAACTAACCACTGCATGTCGTGTTTGGTAGTCTCAAGTCATTAAAAGCATGCACACCCACATCTCCTATTGGTTGATATGTCAAGAAACAAGAAACGACGTAGAAGTTAATGCACCACACCTAAGTGCTTTGGGAGTATTGTAGATATTGATATTTTTAGTATAAATTTGGTCGTGGGATTTCATTGATGCATGTCAAAGCGTTGACAGGTCTGCTATGCGTGACCTGAAGATGAAAGCGTTGAGCATCTCGAAGTTGATCAACAATCTTCAATTGTCAAAGATTAGCCGTTCGTCCAATAAGGTGGCACAACAAGTCAAGACCATGCTACCAGTGCGAGCACAACAAGTCAAGACCATGCGTAAATTAATTATATTTTAGTCATTTTTTGTGTTCTAAAATGCCTACCGGCTCGCAGAAGGACGTCTTGCCGGCACACGCGCGGATTCAATGAAGGCAGGCGGGGCAGTCTTAAGCTAGTTGCACGCGGTGAGGAGGCGTGCTCAGCCGGGCCTGCAGCGAGTGCGGCCCTCTTGGTCGGTGCGCCAGTTCAATGCCTGCGCTATGAGAGGTCGCGTCCATGTCAGAGCAATCACTCCCTCCAGTCCTTTTTTGTTTGGGTATAACAAAATCTCGTTTTCCATTCACATTTTACAAGTAAAGTTCGTGGACAAACTTTGACCCAAAGTACGATGGGGACTAGTAAACTAGAATGGAGGTAGTAGTTTTTTTAATCGAAGAAGGGTTTCCCCTTCCGATTTTCATTAAAGAAAACCAGCATCTAAATCTAAACCATAGTATTTGCCCTAGAACTACCAGGTTCAACATCTCGCAACATAAACCCATACAACCTCCATCGCAAAAAATAAACAAACCATACAACCATACGCCAAGGAGGTACGTAGTACTATGAATTCCATTTTCGCTCCATACCAATCGTTCTAAAAACTACTTACTACTTATAACGCGCCATTGACAATCGGAACTCTTAACCCCGCTAAAAACAATATTTTAAATGTGGTTACTCGATCTGTGGCAACTGGCGAGCCACCGTGCTCCAAGTCGTTCACCTGTGGTCCCGACCATGAACTCCTACGGATGAAATTATCACGCGAGCTAACTATTCCTACAAAGGTGCTCCACCACGTACCCGGTACCTGCGAATGCAGCAATCGTGCCCCTAGGGTTTTAGGGTTTATTTGTTAACGTCGCCTTTATATAACACTCATGTGTGCGAGACAGCGAGAGGCCGACTGCGTGCGTGCGCCTCTTCTCTTTGTATATGTACTCCACCGTTTGTCTGGTGTCCAAAAAATTATAATAACTACTAGCAATGTGTCAATGCGTTGCCACACGATCAAAGTAGATTAATCATTAATACATATTCACCGATTTGATAGAAAAAAAGTCTAGCTTTGAAATACGTATATCACTAAAAATATGTTATGTTTCACTCAAAATATATTCCTTTGGCGGTTTTGATGAGATAAGGGAGGAATGTTGTTGGTTTCAAGATTCGAGAAGTGGTATATGTCTAATTTCTACTCTTACTAGCAAGATGCCCGTGCGTTGCACGGAACATCAAGATCTTGTGGGAGAAAAGGATGAACGAGGGAAGGCCTTATCTGCAAATGTGGTGAAGAGTGCGGGTAAATTGCCATATTTTCCTTCCTATCCGTCAGATATAAATCAGACGACCTACATTGCAGGATGGCAGGCCCACCATCATCACCAACTCTATTTTTTATCCCTACTCTTATAATAAGCATTGTTGGTGATGATCGTGTGCCTGCCATCCTGCAATATAGGCCGTCTGATCTATATCTGACGGATAGGAAGGAAACTATGGCAATTTTGCAAAAAGATACCCGCACCCCTCTCCACATTTGCAAATAAGGCCTTCCCTCGTTCATTCTTTTCCCCCACAAGATAAACTACTCATACAAATGCATCTTGATGTTCCGTGCAACACATGGGCATCTTGCTAGTTGTTTCAAAAAGCCCATGTGTGTGAGAGAGAGAGGGCGAGTGGAGGAGGACGGAGTGCATGTGTGACAAAGACACAAGGAGTGTGTGTGCGATAGGTATCAGCTTAAAATGAGGTGATAGTGTGTGTGTGTGTGCACGATCGAGAGGGCGTGTCTCAAGAAGGGAAGAAAATTCTACATAGATACAAGGAGCGGGAGAGAGACATGTATGCGATGGTGGAAGCATCAGTGTGCGGGTGTATAAACCTATCTAGAGGCTAGCTAGTCGATAAATGTTTGTGAGAGAAATACGAGTCGAGGTGCGAAAGCGAGAGTTTTGTGTGAGAGAGAGAGACGGTAGTCGGGAAGGGGAGTGGAAGCAGGAGTTGTGCGTGTGTGTGTCTGTGTGAGAGAGAGAGGAGACGGTAGTCGGGGTTGTCTGATCAGTAAACAAATGAATAATGTCAGTCTGGGATGGAGACGAAAAGGAGACCGCAACAAATGTTGTGTCTACAGGAGAGATAGAGAGAGTAATTTTAGTAGTGGTATGAGTCATATGTAGAGACATATAGGGTGTGTGAGAGAATCCCATAGAGAGAAAGACAAAGTGAAAGACGAGTGGAGACTGTGTTTGGTGGTGAAAAGAAAGCTTAGGTACCGAGTGATACCAGAGAAAAGTAGAGACGTGAGAGATAATGAAAACCGTGTAATTTATAATGATAGGGAGAGTGTGACACTTCTCAAGGGAGACGTCGAGAGACCATGTTTGCGAGGATAGGAGCAACATCAAGTGAGCGTGCGGGTGAGCTGGAGAAAAGAGAGTGATAGCTACCTGAAGGAGCATGCATGCGAGAGAGATGGGCGTGAAAGGAGTGAACAAAAAAGGGATTCAAATATTTGAATTCGAGATGATGATACATGTAATCCATACTCGAACCAAAATTGATCTATCAAACATGCATACTCATATGAATTCATGCACATCTATGTTATTTAATATGTAGATATTACTGATCCATACATTTTAGTAGAACATAATTTGGTTAAAAAAATCGAATTCAACCTTAAGATTTCGAGATCGTTGTATTTTTAAATCATATTATACATATAAAGGAGCAGAATTCTTTGTTGTGCTTTTGAAAGTATATATAAAAAAATGATGTATATAGAATGTAATTCCAATTGAAAATGGATCCCGCCCGAAAAAATAGAATACAAACGGGATTCGAATTGAGTTGGCACGGTAAACATGCACTCTGCAAAATTTGAACGAAGCGGGGAAAGTCACAGTAACCGCCCGAAACCAAAATCTGCGAGATGGAAATCACTACTGCCTATCCCTGCCACGCAAAGCCTATATGCTGGATTTCTATAGGTTTCGATAGGGGTAGGTTTGTAATTTCACCCAAACGTGACGTAACCGCCTCTCACCCGGATTCATACACGGTGGGCGCCAAAACACAGTGTGTCCTCGGTCGAAATCGACTCCCTCCCAAATTCATATTCATACATGGTGGGCGCCAAAAACAAACTCTCGTCGGCAAATATTCGGTGTTTGCAAGATTACCGTCCTATCCCCAACCGACTAGTGTTGCTGTGATGTAGTAGAAATTTGAAACGGGGGCTAAGTTTGTAAATTTCCTCGCATTTGAGACAAGCGCGCCCTGAATACATGGTTCCCCCTTCCTCTCTACCTCCCTTTTCCCCATTCGTACTCTGTGGGCGCCAAAACACCCTCTCCACCCCACCCTCCTCCGTCCGCCGTCGTCCTCCACCCCATCCACCGCCGTCCTCCTCCACCATGCCGGAGCTGATACCCCGACGCCGCCGCCCATTACAAGAGATTGACCTCTCTCATCCACGGCTTCGGACCGGGATCCTTGCATCCCGTCCTCTCGCTTCATCCCCGCCGTCGTCCACCTTGCCGGCGCCGCTCCTATGACCGCCTCGTCCACCGCGCCCCGCTGCCACCGTCTACCCTCCTAGATCTGCTTCCATGCTGCCGACAGCCATCGCTACCGTAGCACCGTCAAATTCTCAGCAGATGCGTACACGGCGCCGCACCAGAGGCGGTACTCTTTCGTATCTTCTCAACTTATTTATTGCAGCAAGAAAATAGATCGCCACTGCTTTACTCTGATTTCTTGTCTTGGTTGCAAAGTTGCCTTCGTCCGGTTTGCACCTTCAGATCCGCCATGGCACGCTCAACACCATACTCGCAATGCTTATGGTTTTCCCCTTTTATATTCCACACTAGTTAAATCACAGTAGACTAAATTTCAAAATTGGGTCAGTCGATTTTTCAGAGCTCGCCGGAGTTCGCCGGTGCGATCGAAGGGGCTCGGGTGGGGACGGTGGTTGTGGGGGGCGATGGTGGGGCCTCGTCGAACAAAGAAAACTCGACGCGGGTGGGGGCGGGGGTGGGGTGGCGGAGGAACATAGGCGGTGAGGCCGGTGGTTCGGCCGGCGGCCCGTGCGGTGTTCTGTATGGGAAGCACAGTATGTTCCTTGTCAGGAAGGGGAGCAGGGACATCTGCAGTCAACAGATGATAGAGCTGGCCTGTATGTGATCGATAGGCTTTCAATTACTAGCGGCAATACAACACCGTAATTTCCAGCCAGTTCCACTTTCCCGATTTATATATCCTGGTTATGGTGTACCCCTATTATGTACACTATGATCTGCCTAGTTGCTGTGTGCTCTTGTTATCATGGTTTGGCAATAAACTCTCTATACAGTATATTATGAACCTATCATCTGCCAACTATCCTTACTTTTGGAGCCTATTTTTTGTGTACTTGTGCCAGATTATATAAATGCACGCACCATATTACAGCACACATGAGCTCTCTCATCAGAATCCAGTGATAGCACACAAGTGTTCACAGGGGCGCCCCTATATTAGAATATCATTTGCATTACAAAGATAATCTCAGAACTATTTATGTTTTCATGGTTCTCAGATATTATACGCAATTATAGTGAATATCAGAATCCGCGCATCAGAAGAATATTGTGGAACACTGCAATGACTTACAAAATTGGCAGCAAGGCATTGAGTGCCATTCTGAAAGCAATGAAACTCGTACGCTCCCCACCTGTTGATTCTTGTTCATAATATCATCCTAATGACTATTCTAACCTCGAGGAGTCAAAGGCAGATGGCCTATCCTGTTCACCCATCAAGGTACCTGTTCTAATTTGGCAAGGTTTTATTGATTGCGCGTATCTTGCATATGTTGTCTTGCATTTCTTCTACTTTGTTGCACCGCCATCTGCTTAGTTTACTCATCATATATGTCGAGATGCCATGCCCATCCATTATCAATACATATTCCATCTGTCATCATACCATGTTTTTCCACTCAAATGTTGTTCTTTTGCATCAGACATCAAAAAGGAAGAGGGTGATTGCCGAACCTGAAGGAGCGCCAGCAAAGTCCTTGAAAAATGTGGTGGTGCCGGAGAAATCAGACAGCACCCCACTTATATTGGTTGTACAACCAGTGACACAAAACGTAGGACCGACTCCAGCAGACTGTACCCATACTCCACTGGCCACACCACTAGCCCCACCACACAGGACCTGCACTCCAGCAAAAGGTATACCGATTTTATTTGCCATAGCACCAGCTGTACCACAGAAAAATCCCACTCCAGCAAAAAGTACAGCAAGTCCACCGGCCGAAGACCTATCCCAACTACAGAGACGGCCAATTCCTGCAGATTGGAACCCCATTCCATTTATTCCTAGTTTAAAAGACAATGCTTTCAATGTTGTTAGGGACTATGTGCATATATTCCCATCATGGGAAGATTATTGTGAAGACAAACACCATTTTCACATCTTCCTGTCCAACTTACGTGTAAGTGCTATTATTCATGGTTATTATTTTCCTGTTTTCTGCTGATTGAACACATCAATGATTTACATTACATTGTTGTAACTAGGTGAGGGTCAATCTGGATAGTCATGACGAGCAAAGCTTGCTTGTGCTTTTCAAGGAAGCATTGCAGCAGTATCGGTGTTACCTGAGGAAATCACACTTTGATGGCAAGTCTATAAAAGAATTTCCGGTGAAGTCTCCTGTGCTAAATTTAGAAGACATTGAATGGAAAAACCTTGTTATGCACTGGTCTCGTTCCCAGGATGAGGTACTGTCTATGAAATCACATGACAATTTGAACTTCTACTTTTCCGCATGTGCCTTACGGATCTTTTTTGCAGGAAATCTGCTCGAAGAAGAATTCCGGTTTGACAAGAACGATAGGATATCGCAAATATGTTGCCCGCTGCTTTGCTCTTGTTAGTACCTGTTGTCCTGTATCACTGTACCTGCATACATACCTGGTTCATTATGTGACAGCAGTATGCATGATAGCTTGCTTATCAATTGTTCGCTCCAAATTATCTGATCTGTATGAATGGTTACATTAGTGTAGAATATATCCAATGCCAATGTTTTTTAGCTCTGCATTGTTCTTGTAAGTACATGTTGTCCTTTATCAGTGTACTTATAATGACAGGTAGTTGTTCATGTACCATCACTCTGCAGCTTATTTTCCTTTGCCGTCCATTTTCTACACATCAGATCTATATTTACTCTTACCATAAGGTTGGTACTGAAGAAGTTTAGTTGTGCATTGCTCTTGGCTGTACCTTTTGCTTGTATCGCTGCACTTACATTTATAGCTACTTGGTTATGTAGCATCACTCTTCATCTTATCTTAAATATTCTCTATTTTTCCATATATTATCACATCTATATTTACTCTTAACAAAATGTAGAATAAAGGCAATGCTTTTGAAGAAGATTCTGTGGTAAACTTCTTGAATTGACCCCCCCATCAGCATGGACAAGGCCTTTATAGAGCCTGTCTTCACCAATAATGTAAGTTTGTCCATCTCAAGCCTTCAAACTTTGTTGTATATATTTGGTTAGGCATGACTGCAGCAGCTGTTTATTTTTGGTGTTTGCATCAAATTGCTTGTTTGAAGTTTATTATATGTAGTTCATAAACAAAAGTTCGTCCTTTCTCAATTTAAGTTTTCAGTTGTACAACCAAGTTCCTTCTTCATACCATGTAAATTAAACTATACAGAGCAAGTGATCTTCTTTTACACTGCATGTATGCTTCTGTTCTTCGTCTGTAATCCAGTGGTGTGGTGAACCTACCCACTACAGCACAATGTCATATTCTGCAATGTCTTAACTATGAAAAATGTCATATCATTCTACTATTATTTAAACTGTCTCTTTATTTGCCAATCTGAAATGGTATAAATTGACAGCATACTAACCATTGATACTTATGAATTCTTGATCTGTAATCCAGTGGTGTCGTGAAGCTGCCAACTCCTTCACAATGTCATTTCCTGCCATGTCTTGACCTGAACAATACCATATTGTGTTAATGAAAATTTAAACTGTGTCACTTTATTCGTCAGTAAGAAATGTGATGAATTGTCAGCACTAATACTTTTATGTGCAAAACCTGTCATCTGTCTGCTTGTTTATCTTTCAGAGTGAGGAAGATATAAGTGTTGAACAAGCGCAGTCTCATCATCTTGCTTAGCTGCTTGCGCTGCAGCTCCCCAGCAGGGCTAACCTTTCTTAAACTCTATTGAAGTGCTGTCGGTTTTGTATATTATTTTGTCGGCGTGTTTATTTGCACTGTTGGCGATCTTTGATGCCCAGTGTATGTAATCTATTGTCTGCTTGTGCTTTATTATCATAGTGGCGAACTTTGATGCCCAATGGATGTAATATGTCGTAATTTCTTTATTGTATAGTATAGGTTTTTTCTTATTCACGATGCTGCAGTTATTTTACTGTATATATATCCTGTCTTCGCAGTAAACCGGCCAAACCGTAAAATTACGGTACATAATCGGGCCGTCATGCAATCACGATGTAGGTTGGGCTTGAAATGTGCTGATCAGCTCACGGGTCGGCAGCAACCCGAAATGAACCTCGGCCCATGATTGTGCGAATCAAATCACAGGCTTTTAACAGGCCGAAAAATTGTCTCGGTCCTTGTTTGGCCCAATCAGATATCGGCTGCGAGCAGGCCGGATGCAAACCGGGCTGTAGTTAGGCCCAACTATATGACGGGCTTTTAACAGGCTGAAATTAATGTAGGGCTGAAATGTTAAACGGGCCCTTAACAGGCCAAAACTAATATCAGGCCGAATTACTAAGTGGGCCTTTAGCAAGTGGGCCCAAAAGCATAGTGTCCAGTTGACGGGCCGAATCTGATATGGGCCATAATTAGGCCCAAAACCACTTAAAGGGTCGGACCTGATCTGGGCCGTAATTTGGCCCATAACGTGGTAGGCTTTTAACGGGTCGGATCTCATATGGGCCACTATTAGGCCCGGAGCGTGGCAGGCCATTAATAGAACGGATCAAATATGGGTCGGCATTTGGCCCAAAACATGGCAGCCAGTTAACGGGCCGGCCTACTAGGGTCCTCAAAATCTTATGGGCCTATAGCTGGGCCGGCCCATTAATGTCAGCGAAATCTCGTGGGCCTTTAGCTGGGCCGGCCCATTATGATCCGCAAGAATTTTGTGGGCCTTTACCTGGGCCGGCCTATTATGGCACACAAAAATCTTGTGGGCCTTTACCTGGGCCGGCCCATTATGGCCCACGAAATCTTGTGGGCCTTTAGCTAGGCCAGCCCATTATGGTCCGTAAAATCTCGTGGGCCTTTAGCTGGGCCAGCCCATTATGGTCCGCAAAATCTTGTGGGCCTTTAGTTGGGCCGGCCCATTTAAACTTGTTGGGCCGTGCCACGTGTCGATGTATCATAGGCGCCTTCTGTCCAGTGAGTGGATGACATCTGTCCCGACGATGAGCCGACACGTGTTTCCTCTAGCCAATGATGATTTTGCACGTGGAAAATCCCCATTGGTCGGGGCTGTTAACGGGTTATCGAATCCAAAACCCGACCCGATAGCTTAACGGCATTCCGTTACGGTGGATGCCATGTGTCGGTCACCCTTGACGAAAGCACTTCTGTGACGCGCGATTTATCGTCATGGAAGTGGACACGTCCGTGATGATAATTTTGGTAATGTCATGGAACACTTCTATGACAGCACAGGTATGACTATCTTGATTCTGTCATAAATTTGTCATGGATGTACATGCATGACAAAAAAAGCAACCTACTATGACAAACACGTATCATCACGGAAGTGTATTTTTTTGTAGTGAATGGTGCACTAAATTATCAAGTAGTCATCATGGCGAGCTCGCCAAACGTTCATAATGTCTGCAACTGCTCCTGCAATCGGTCTGTCACCTAGCGGTGCATCAAGGACATAATTCTTCTATGTAGCAATGAGGATAATCCTCAGATCACGGATCCAATCCGCATCACTGCTACTAACATCTTTCAACTTAGTTTTTCTCTAGGAACATATCAAAATAAACGAGGAGCTACATCGCGAGCTATTGATCTACAACATAGTTATGCAAATACTACCAGTACTAAGTTCATGATAAATTAAAGTTCAATTAATCATATTACTTAAGAACTCCCACTTAGATAGACATCCCTCTAGTCATCTAAATGATCACGTGATCCAAATCAACTAAACCATGTCCGATCATCACGTGAGATGGAGTAGTTTTCAATAGTGAACATCATTATGTTGATCATATCTACTATATGATTCACGCTCGACCTTTCGGTCTCCAGTGTTCCGAGGCCATATCTGCATATGCTTAGCTCGTCAAGTTTAACCTAAGTATTCTACATGTGCAAAACTGGCTTGCACCCGGTGTAGATGAACGTAGAGCTTATCACACCCGATCATCACGTGGTGTCTCGGCACGACGAACTTTGGCAACGGTGCATACTCAGGGAGAACACTTTTACCTTGAAATTTAGTGAGAGATCATCTTATAATGCTACTGTCAAACAAAGCAGAATAAGATGCATAAAGGATAAACATCACATGCAATCAATATAAGTGATATGATATGGCCATCATCATCTTGTGCTTGTGATCTCCATCTCCGAAGCACCATCATGATCACCATCGTCACCGGCGCGACACCTTGATCTCCATCGTAGCATCGTTGTCGTCTCGCCAACTATTGCTTCGAAGACTATCGCTACCGCTTAGTGATAAAGTAAAGCAATTACATGGCGATTGCATTGCACACAATAAAGCGACAACCATATGGCTCCTGCCAGTTGTCGATAACTCGGTTACAAAACATGATCATCTCATACAACAAAATAGAGCATCATGTCTTGACCATATCACATCACAACATACCCTGCAAAAACAAGTTAGACGTCCTCTACTTTGTTGTTGCAAGTTTTACGTGGCTGCTAAGGGTTGAGCAAGAACCGTTCTTACCTATGCATAAAAACCACAACGATAGTTTGTCAAGTTACTGATGTTTTAACCTTCGCAAGGACCGGGCGTAGCCAGACTTGGTTCAACTAAAGTTGGAGAAACTGACACCCGCCAGCCACATGTGTGCAAAGCACGTCGGTAGAACCAGTCTCGCATAAGCGTATGCGTAATGTCGGTCCGGGCCGCTTCATCCAACAATACCGCCGAACCAAAGTATGACATGCTGGTAAGCAGTATGACTTGTATCGCCCACAACTCACTTGTGTTCTACTCGGGAATATAACATCTACGCATAAAACCTGGCTCGGATGCCACTGTTGGGAACATAGTAATTTCAAAAAAATTCCTACGCACACGCAAGATCACAGTGATGCATAGCAACAAGACGGGAGAGTATGTCTACGTACCCTCGTAGACCGAAAGCGGAAGCGTTTATCAACGCGGTTGATGTAGTCGTACACCTTCACGATCCGTCCCAATCAAGTACCGAACGTACGGCACCTCCGCGTTTAGCACACGTTCAGCTCAATGACGTCCTCGCCTTCTTGATCCAGCAAGAGGGGCGAAGTAGTAGATGAGTTCCGGCAGCATGACGGTGTGGTGACGGTGTTGGTGAAGAACAATCTCCGCAGGGCTTCGCCTAAGCAGTACGAAAACTATGACGGAGGATAAACTAGAGGGGACGGGGTAGCCGGCACATGGCTTGGTGTTTCTTGATGTGTCTTGGGTGCTAGCCCTACCCCTCTATTTATATGTTGAGCCTTGGGGTCGAAACTTGGAGTAAAAGCCTCCACAAAGTCAGTTTCACCCGAAAGGCAAGAGTCCTTCTCAGACTCCAGGGCCAGACGCCAGGGTTCCCGGTGTCTGGACCCAGACGCTAGGGACCCTGGCGTCTGGCCCCTAGACTCCGCAAAACTTCCTTTTGCGCTTTCCAAAAACCCTGTGGGCTTTCCCCTTTGGCCCAAATAAAGTGTTCTCGTACCCAAACATTTCGGGAAACATCCGGAACCCCTTCCGGAGACCAAACACTATTATCCCATATATCAAATTTTATATCTGGACCATTCCAGAGTTCCTCGTCATGTTCGTGATCTTATCCGAAACTCCGAACAACATTCGGTTACCAACATACATAACTCATAAATACTATATCGTCAACGAACGTTAAGCGTGCGGACCCTACGGGTTCGAGAACTATGTAGACATGACCGAGACACTTCTCTGGTCAATAACCAATAGCGGAACCTAGATGCTCATATTGGCTCCTACATATTCTACGAAGATCTTTATTGGTCGAACCGCATAACAACACACGTTGTTCCCTTTGACATCGTTATGTTACTTGCTCGAGATTCGATCGTCGGTAACTCAATACCTAGTTCAATATCGTTACCGGCAAGTCTCTTTACTCGTTCCGTAATACATTATCCCACAACTAACTCATTAGTTACAATGCTTGCAAGGCTTATAGTGATGTGTATTACCGAGTGGGCCCAGAGATACCTCTTCGATGATCGGAGTGACAAATCCTAATCTCGAAATACGCCAACTCAACAAGTACCTTCGGAGACACCTGTAGAGCACCTTTATAATCACCCAGTTACATTGTGACGTTTGGTAGCACACAAAGTGTTCCTCTGGTAAACGGGAGTTGCATAATCTCATAGTCATAGGAACATGTATAAGTCATGAAGAAAGCAATAGCAACATACTAAACGATCAAGTGCTAAGCTAACGGAATGGGTCAAGTCAATCACATCATTCTCCTAATGATGTGATCCCGTTAATCAAATGACAACTCATGTCTATGGCTAGGAAACATAACCATCTTTGATCAACGAGCTAGTCAAGTAGAGGCATACTAGTGACACTTTGTCTGTCTATGTATTCACACATGTATTATGTTTCCGGTTAATACAATTCTAGCATGAATAATAAACATTTATCATGAAATAAGGAAATAAATAATAAATTTATTATTGCCTCTAGGGCATATTTCCTTCAGTCGGTAGAACCAGTCTCGCGTAAGCGTACGCGTAATGTCAGTCTGGGCCGCTTCATCCAACAATACCGCCGAATCAAGAATCAACTAGTGACGGCAAGCAATATGTATATACCCATGCCCACAACTCCTTTGTGTTCTACTCGTGCATATAACATCTACGCATAGACCTGGCTCGGATGCCACTGTAGGGGAACGCAGTAATTTCAAAAAAATCCTACGCACACGCAAGATCTAACATGGTGATGCATAGCAACGAGAGGGGAAGAGTATTGTCCACATACCCTCATAGACCATAAGCAGAAGCGTTATGACAATGCGGTTGATGTAGTCATATGTCTTCACGATCCGGCCGATCCTAGTACCGAAAGTACGGCACCTCCGTGATCTGCACACGTTTGGCTCGGTGACGTCCCACGAACTCTCGATCCAGCTGAGTGTCGAGGGAGAGCTTCGTCAGCACGATGGCGTGATGACGGTGATGATGAAGCTACCATCGCAGGGCTTCGCCTAAGCACTACAATGATATGACCGAGGTGGACTATGGTGGAGGGGGGCACCGCACACGGCTAAGGGATCAATGATCAACTTGTGTGTCCTAGGGTGCCCCCCTGCCCTCGTATATAAAGGAGCAAGGGGGAGGCCGGCCGGCCCTTAGGGCACGCCAGGAGAGGAGGAGTCCTCCTCCTAGCAGGAGTAGGACTCCCCTTTCCAAGTCCTACTAGGAGGAGGAAGGGGGAAGGAAGGAGAGGGAGAGAAGAGAAGGAAAGGAGGGCGCCGCCCCCCTTCCCTAAACCAATTCATACTAGAGGGGAGGGGGCGCGCGGCCCTGCCTTGGTCGGCCCTCTCTCTCTCCACTAAGGCCCATGTGGCCCATTAGTTCCCCCTGGGGGGTCCGATAACCCCCGGCACTCCGATAATTATCCGGTGACCCCCAGAACTCATCCGGTGTCCGCATATAGTCATCCAATATATCAATCTTTATGTATCGACCATTCCGAGACTCCTCGTCATGTCCGTGATCATATCCTGGACTCCGAACTATCTTCGGTTCATCAAAACACATAAACTCATAATACCGATCGTCACCGAACGTTAAGCGTGCGGACCCTACGGGTTCGAGAACTATGTAGACATGACCAAGACACATCTCCGGTCAATAACCAATAGCGGAACCTAGATGTTCATATTGGCTCCCACATATTCTACGAAGATCTTTATCAGTCAAACCGCATAACGATATATGTTGTTCCCTTTGTCATCAGTATGTTATTTGCCCGAGCTTCGATCGTCGGTATCTCAATACCTAGTTCAATCTCGTTACCGGCACGTCTCTTTACTCGTTCCGTAATGCATCATCCCGTAACTAACTCATTAGTCACATTGCTTGCAAGGCTTATAGTGATGTGCATTACCGAGAGGGCCCAGAGATACCTCTCCGATACTCTGAGTGACAAATCCTAATCTCGATCTATGTCAACTCAACAAACACCATCGGAGACACCTATAGAGCATATTTATAGTCACCCAGTTATGTTGTGACGTTTGGTAGCACACTAAGTGTTCCTCCAGTATTCAGGAGTTGCATGATCTCATAGTCATAGGAACATGTATAAGTTATGGAGAAAGCAATAGCAACAAACTAAATGATCATTGTGCTAAGCTAACAGATGGGTCAAGCCAATCACATCATTCTCTAATGATGTGATCACGTTAATCAAATGACAACTCATGTCTATGGTTAGGAAACATAACCATCATTGATTCAACGAGCTAGTCAAGTAGAGGCATACTAGTGACACTCTGTTTGTCTATGTATTCACACATGTACTAAGTTTTCGGTTAATACAATTCTAGCATGAATAATAAACATTTATCATGATATAAGGAAATATAAATAACAACTTTATTATTGCCTCTAGGGCATATTTCCTTCAATAATAACCACTCGCAACCCAACGTGTTAAAGGGGTTGTCAATCCCTTTCGGGTAACAAGCGCCAGTAATGGCGTGAGAGTTGTAAATATTGATAGATCGAATGCCAAATAAAATAAATTGCAGCAAGGTATTTTTGGGATTTTTGGTTTAATAGATCTAAAAATAAAAGCAAATAAAAATAGATCTCGAAGGCAAATAATATGAGAAAGAGACCTGGGGGCCGTAGGTTTCACTTGTGGCTTCTCTCGAGAAAAATAGCTAAGCGGTGGGTGAACAAATTACTGTTGGGCAATTGATAAAACCTCAAAGAATTATGGCGATATCCAGGCAATGATCATTACATATGCATCACGTCCAAGATTAGTAGACCGACTCCTGCCTGCATCTACTACTATTACTCCACACATCGACCGATATCCAGCATGCATCTGGTGTATCAAGTTCACGGAAAAATGGAGTAATGCAATAAGAACGATGACATGATGTAGACGAGATCCGTTTATCTATGGCAGTAGATATAGATCCCATCTTTTTATCCTTAGTAGCAACGATACATACGTGTCGGTTCCCTTTCTGCCACTGGGATCAAGCACCGTAAGATAGAACCCACTACCGGGCACCTCTTCCCATTGCAATATAAATAGATCAAGTTGGCCAAACAAAACCCAAATATCGGAGAAGAAATACGAGGCTATAAGAGATCATGCATAAAAGAGATCAAAGAAAATCAAATACTTTCATGGATATAAAAAGATAGATATAATCATAAACTCAAAGTTCATCGATCCCAACAAACACACCGCAAAAGAGTAACATCATATGGATCTCCAAGAGACCATTGTATTGAGAATCAAGAGAGAGAGATGAAGCCATCTAGATACTAACTACGCACCCGAAGGTCTACAAAGAACTACTCACACATCATCGGAGAGGCACCAATGGAAGTGGTGAACCCCTCCGTGATGGTGTCTAGATTGGATCTGGTGGTTCTGGACTTTGCGGCGGCTGGATGAATATTTCGTTGACTCCCCTAGGGTTTTGGGAATATTGGGGTATTTATAGAGCAAAGAGGCGGTCCGGGGGGCACCTGAGGTGGACACAACCCACCAGGGCGTGCCTGGGCCTCCTGGCGCGCCCTGGTGGGTTGTCCCCTCCTCGGGACTCCCCCCAGGTGCAACCAGGGCCCAATGTCTTCCTTCTGGTCCATAAAAAATCTCCGTAAAGTTTCGTGGCATTTGGACTCCGTTTGATATTTGATTTTCTGCCATGTAAAAAAACATGGAAAAAATAGCAACTGGCGCTTGGCACTATGTTAATAGGTTAGTACCAAAAATGATATAAAATGACTATAAGATGATTATAAAACATCCAAGATTGATAATAAAACAACATGGAACAATCAAAAATTATAGATACGTTGGAGACGTATTACGCCCCCTTCCCTAGTCCAATTCGGCCTCCTCCCTTGTGGGGGGGGCGCACCAGCCCCTTGTGGGCTGGTTAGCCTCCCTCCTATGGCCCATATCTTTCCCCGGGGGGTTCCGGTAACCCCTCCAGTACTCCGGTATGTACCCGATACACTCCGGAACCCTTCCGGTGTCCGACTACTACCTTCCAATATATCAATATTTACCTCTCGACCATTTCGAGACTCCTCGTCATGTCCGTGAACTCATTCGGGACTCTGAGCAAACTTTGGTCACCAAAACACATAACTCATAAATACAAATCGTCATCGAATGTTAAGTGTGCGGACCCTACGAGTTAGAGAACTATGTAGACATGACTGAGACACCTCTCTGGTCAATAACCAATAGCGGAACCTGGATGCTCATATTGGTTCCTACATATTCTACGAATATCTTTATCGGTCAAACCGTTATGACAACATACGTTATTCCCTTTATCATCGGTATGTTACTTGCCTGAGATTCGATCGTAGGTATCTCCATACCTAGTTCAGTCTCATTACTGGCAAGTCTCTTTACTCATTCCGTAATGCAACATCCCGCAACTAACTCATTAGTCACATTACTTGCAAGGCTTATTATGATGTGCATTACCGAGAGGGCCCAGAGATACCTCTCTGATACTCAGAGTGACAAATCCTAATCTCGATCTATGCCAACCCAACAAACACCTTCGGAGATACCTGTAGAGCATCTTTATAATCACCTAGTTACGTTGTTACGTTTGATAGCACACAAGGTGTTCCTTTGGTATTCGGGAGTTGCATAATCTCATAGTCAAAGGAATATGTATAAGTCATGAAGAAAGCAATAGCAATAAAACTTAACGATCATTATGCTAAGCTAACGGATGGGTCTTGTCCATCACATCATTCTCCTAATGATGTGATCCCGTTCATCAAATGACGACACATGTTTATGGTTAGGAAACTTAACCATCTTTGATTAACGAGCTAGTCTAGTAGAGGCTTACTAGGGACACTGTGTTTTGTCTATGTATCCACACATGTATCAAGTTTCCGGTTAATACAATTCTAGCATGAATAATAAACATTTATCATGATATAAGGAAATATAAATAACAACTTTATTATTGCCTTTAGGGCATATTTCCTTCAGTCTCCCACTTGCACTAGAGTCAATAATCTAGTTCACATCGCCGTGTGATTTAACACCAATAGTTCACATCACCATGTGACCAACACCCAAAGGGTTTACTAGAGTCAATAATCTAGTTCACATCGCCATGTGATTAACAGCCAGAGAGTACTAAGGTGTGATCATGTTTTACTTGTGAGAGAGGTTTAGTCAACGGGTCTACCACATTCAGATCCATATGTATTTTGGAAATTTCTATGTCTACAATGCTCTGCATGGAGCTACTCTAGCTAATTGCTCCCACTATTAATATTTATCCAGATTGAGACTCGGAGTAATCTAGATCAGAGGTAAAACTTGCATCGACGTAACTCTTTACGAAGAACTCTTTATCACCTCCATAACCAAGAAATATTTCCTTGGTCCTCTAAGGATAATTTTGACAGCTGTCCAGTGATCCACTCCTGGATCAATATCGTACCCCCTTGCCAAACTCATGGCAAGGTACACAATAGGTTTGGTACACAGCATAGCATACTTTATAGAACCTATGGCTGAGGCATATGGAATGACTTTCATTCTATTTCTATTTTCTGTCGTGGTCGTGTTTTGAGTCTTACTCAACTTTACACCTTGCAATACACGCAAGAACTCCTTCTTTGACTGTTCCATTTTGAACAACTTCAAAATCTTGTCAAGGTATGTACTCATTGAAAAATCTTATCAAGCGTCTTGATCTATCTCTATAGATCTTCATGCCCAATATGTAAGCAGCTTCACCAAGGTCTTTCTTTGAAAAACTCCTTTCAAACACTCATTTATGCTTTTTCCTGAAAATTCTACATCATTTCCAATCAACAATATGTCATTCACATATACTTATCAGAAAGGATGTAGTGCTCCCACTCACTTTCTTGTAAATGCAGGATTCACCGCAAGTCTGTATGAACTATATGCTTTGATCAACTCATCAAAGCGTATATTCCAACTCCAGGAAGCTTGCACCAGTCCATAGATGGATCGCTGGAGCTTGCACATTTTGTTAGCACCTTTAGGATTGACAAAACCTTCTGGTTGTAGCATATACAAATCTTCTTTAATAAATCCATTAAGGAAAGCAATTTTCACATCCATTTGTCAGATTTCATAAAATGTGGCAATTGCTAACATGATTCGGACAGACTTTAAGCATCGCTACGAGTGAGAAAATCTCATCGTAATCAACACCTTGAACTTGTCAAAAACCCTTTTCGACAAATCGAGCTTTGTACATAGTAACACTACTATCAGCGTTTGTCTTCCTCTTGCAGATCCATTTATTCTCAATGTCTTGCTGATCATCGGGCAAGTCCACCAAAGTCCACACTTTGTTCTCGTACATGGATTCTATCTCAGATTTCATGGCCTCAAGCCATCTGTCGGAATCTGGGCTCATCATCGCTTCCTCATAGTTCGTAGGTTGTCATGGTCTAGTAAAATGACTTCCAAAACAGGATTACCGTACCACTCTGAAATTCTTTGAACTTTTCAAAATGATTCAGACTTGCGTTTCAATAAATAGATATATGAAAGCACAAGTGCTCCCTGGGTGGTTTTGGTAATTAATGTCAACATATCTCTTGTTGGACTAACACTTTTACCTAGTATGTTTTAGATAAGTTCAATAATGGAGTGGCATGGACTAGAGGATGTGGAACCCCTTCAAGATGCTAAGGACAAAGGATTGGCTCAAGCTTCAAGATCAAGACTCTACATTTTCTATTTTAGTGATCCAAAATCACATTGAGTCTATAGGAAAAGCCAATACTATCAAGAGGGGATGAGGTGTTGCTTAATGACTTGCTTGCTCAAAGTGCTTAGCGATATGCTCCAAAACCCTCAACTACCTTCCCACATCCACATATGACCTAAACCAAAAGTCAAACTCGGCCCCACCGATTCTATCTATCCGGCGCCATCGAGTTTCAGATGTCATAGCCACTGCCACAAACCCTAGCAAATCGGTTTCACCGATAGGGATCTCGGTCTCATCGAGATGGGATTATAATCTCTCTGTGTATGTCCATTACCAAAATTGGACTCACCGAGTTTGAGCAATCGGTACTACCGAGATTACAATGCAAACCCTCTGGTTAGCTTATTACCAAAATCGGTCCCACCGAGTTTGTGTAATCGGTCTCACCGAGTTTGCCTGACCAACTCTCTGGTTAGCTTATTACCAAAATCGGTCCCACCGAGTTTGTGTAATCGGTCACACCGAGATTACGTTATGCCCTAACCCTAACCATATCGTTCCTATCGAGTTGCATCTCAGTCCCACCGAAAATCCTAACGGTCACTAGGTTTGCTGAATCGGTCCAACCGAGTTTAACCATTCGGTCCCACCGAGTTTGGCAAATTGTGTGTAACGGTTAGATTTTCTGTGGAGGCTATATATACCCCTGCACCCACTCTTCATTCATGGAGAAAGCCATCAGAACATACCTACACTTCCAATACACATTTTTTGAGAGAGAACCACCTACACTTGTGTTGAGGTCAAGATATTCCATTCCAACCATATGAATCTTGATCTCTAGCCTTCCCCAAGTTGCTTTCCACTCAAATATTCTTTCCACCAAATCCAAATCCTGTGAGAGAGAGTTGACTGTTGGGGAGACTATCATTTGAAGCACAAGAGCAAGGAGTTCATCATCAACACACCATTTGTTACTTCTTGGAGAGTGGTGTCTCCTAGATTGGCTAGGTGTCACTTGGGAGCCTCCAACAAGATTGTGGAGTTGAACCAAGGAGTTTGTAAGGGCAAGGAGATCGCCTACTTCGTGAAGATCTACCGCTAGTGAGGCAAGTCCTTCATATACTCATTGCATGCTTGCTTGATATATATTGTGTTTGTTAAACTTGTGCTTAAACTCCACTTAAACTTAAGAATATTAAAAAGTGCAACTTTTGGCACTTAGTGTCTAATCACCCCCCTCTAGACACCTCTTCTCGATCCTTTCAATTGGTATCAGAGCTTTGGTCTCCATTGCCTTGGTTTAAACACCATTGGAGGAACATGGATGTGTCTACTTTGGGGAGTCTTAGACATAGAGTGCCTATTCTTGATGGAGAGTATTTTCATGAGTGGAAAAATGAAATGCTTGAGATTTTCAATGAATATCATTTGAACAAGTACATTACTAGCCCTTATGCACCTCATGTTGATCCTTTGCACCCTACCCTAGATGAAGATATTGACATGATTCGCAATCTTAGAACTGTTGAGCTCATCATTAGAGGCTTGCCTAGTAACTTGATTAGATGTTTGCCTACTCTCAAGTGTGCCTAAACCATATGGAAATTTCTTGAGGAACTCTTTCCTAATTACTCCTTGAAAGATCTAGATGAAATCCTCCATAAGTCTATTGCTTTGATTAAGATGAGTTCCAATGATCCCAAATTTGGTGACTACTTATTTGAGCTTACTAATCTTACGAGTGCCAAAGGAGATGTTGGAATCATTAGCAATATCATTTCCAGAGCTATTAGGATTCATGAAGATAACTATAGAAATGATCATTTATCTAATGAATTGCCCTTTCTAGGAATTGATCAATCACAAGATGATGTTGAACATGAATACTCGGATGATGATGATGATGATGATAGTGACTATGATCTCGATGATGCGATGAGACACTTTGGTCTTATGGCAAATCTTCGCGGCTACATGGCTGGAGGAAAGGAATGGGTCCTTGATAGTGGATGTACTGATCATATGACCGGAGATAAAGACATGTTCCGTGAGCTTGCTGAAAATGACGGCCCTCGAAAGTATGTCACTTTTGGTGATAATTCAAAGGGTAAGGTGGTTGGCCTTGGTAAGGTGGTCATCTCACATGATAGCTCCATACAAAATGTCATGCTCGTTGAATCCCTTGGATACAATTTACTTTCAGTTTCTAGACTTGCGGATTTTGGTTTCAATGTCTTATTCACTGAAGTAGATTGCCAAGTGTTTCATAGAGATAATCATAAAATGGTCTTTACCGGTATACGTAGAGGAGATCTTTACATTGTTGATTTCACTAAAAAGGCTCAACCTAAAACTTGCTTAATTGCTAAATCTTCTAAAGGCTGGTTGTGGCATAGAAGACTAGGTCATGTTGGTATGCGAAATCTTGATAAGCTTATTAAAGGTGATCATATCCTTGGAATAAAAGATGTCATATTTGACAAGGATAGACTTTGTAGTGCTTGTCAAGCAGGGAAACAAGTTGGAGGAAGTCACCGCGCAAAGAACATCATGACCACAAGAAGACCACTCGAGCTACTTCACATGGATCTCTTTGGTCCAAATGCCTACAAGAGTCTCGGTGGTAACTCATTTGGTCTAGTCATAGTTGATGATTTTTCAAGATTTACGTGGGTGTTCTTTCTTTATGACAAATCGCAGGTCCAAAAGATCTTCAAAAACTTCGCTAGGAAGGCCCAAAATCAGTTTGACGTGAAGATCAAGAAGGTTCGGAGCGACAACGGAACGGAGTTCAAGAACACAAATGTGGACACCTTTCTTGATGAAGAAGGGATTTCACACGAGTTCTCGGCTACGTACACACCTCAACAAAATGGAGTTGTTGAAAGGAATAACCGGACTCTTATCGAGATGGCAAGAACGATGCTTGATGAGTACAAAACGCCAAAGCACTTTTGGGCGAAAGCGGTTGAGACAGCTTGTCATGCAACAAATCACTTGTATCTTCACAAGCTACTCGGCAAGACGGCATACGAGCTCCTCACCGGTAACAAACCCCAAGTTGGATACTTTCGAGTATTCGGCTCAAAGTGCTACATTCTTGATAAGCATCGTCGTTCTAAATTTGCATCTAAATCTCATGAAGGTTTCCTACTTGGTTATGGCTCAAACTCTCACACTTACCGTGTCTACAACAATTTCACCCGAAAGGTTGAAGAGACGGTAGATGTGAAGTTTGATGAATCTAACGGCTCGCAAGTAGAGCAATTGCCAATTGATGTAGGAGACAAAGACCCTTCAGAAGCAATTCAAGACTTGTCCATTGGCAAGATTCGTCCAACGGAAGTGAAGGAGAGTACCTCGTCCGTCCAAGTGGAAGCTTCTACCTCACGACAAGGTGAACCAAGAGTTGATACGGAAGCATCCACAAGTGGGACATGCCAAGATGAAGAAAACGAGGAAGCGCACCAAGATGAACATCAACAACCTCCTTCTCCACCATGACAAGAGAACGACAACGTCAACAATGAAGAAGGCCAAGAAGAAGCACAAGATGAAGAGGATGTTCCACCCCGACCCAAGCAAAAGCTTTCACGAGTTAGAGCAAGAATTGCTAAGGATCATCCCGTCGAGCAAATCTACAATGATATCCAAACCGGGAGAATCACTCGCTCTAAAACTCGTTTAGCTAACTTTTGTGAACATTACTCATTCATCTCTAGCATTGAACCTATGAAGGTTGAACAAGCATTGGAGGATCCGGACTGGATAAACGCTATGCATGAAGAGCTACACAACTTTGAGAGAAATCAAGTGTGGACATTGGTCGAGAAGCCCGACAACAACCACAACATCATTGGTACCAAATGGGTGTTTCGCAACAAGCAAGATGAAGATGGACAAGTGGTTCACAACAAAGCACGTCTCGTCGCCCAAGGCTACACACAAGTTGAAGGTATGGACTATGGTGAGACATATGCTCCCGTTGCTAGACTTGAGTCCATTCGCATCTTACTTGCTTATGCTAATCACCATGATATCACCTTGTACCAAATGGACATTAAAAGTTCTTTTCTAAATGGAAAAATTGAGGAGGAAGTTTATGTTAAGCAACCTCCCGGCTTCGTCAATCCTAAGAAACCTAATCATGTTTACAAACTTCACAAAGCCCTTTATGGTCTTAAACAAGCTCCTAGAGCATGGTATAAATGCTTGACCAAGTTCCTTATTGAAAAAGGCTTTGAAATTGGTAAAATTGATTCTACTCTTTTCACTAAAAGGGTTAATGGAGAACTATTTGTGTGCCAAATTTATGTTGATGATATCATATTTGGTTCAACTAACCCTCATTTTAGTGAGAAGTTTGGAAAGCTAATGTCGGAGAAGTTTGAGATGTCTATGATGAGTGAACTCAAATTCTTTCTCGGTTTGCAAATCAAGCAAACTAAGGAATGTACCTTTGTCTCTCAAACGAAGTACACCAAGGACTTATTCAAGAAGTTCAATATGCAAGAATGCAAAGGTTGAGAGGTGAATTGAACATCATTGATGCTTCAAACTTGGAGTAGGAACTCCATTTGATACATGCGGGGCATGAGCCTATGACTAATCCTCGATATTTCTCTTATGATGCTATTCATATGTCTTGGATATATTTGTACCTTGCATGTTATCTAACCCGTGTAGGTACTTGGTTGAATCTAAATCTATGAGATTGCAACTCACTCACATATTGAGCAATCTCTACATCACCAACTCTCTACACAATGGTGGTTGAAGACAAGGAAGCACGAAACCATTCAAACATATCCTTTGGCAAATTTTGTGTTGAGTCTCATGATTGTCATTTTGGATACACAAGTGCTCTTCCTTGCAAAGCTAACCCATGTAGGTAGATGAACTCAAACTCCAAGTGGTGCTCCCAACCCTTGATGAACTACATCAACCTTGAGCAACCCACACAAGTTCAACTACATGAGCAAGATCAACACCACCACCCAAGGTATGTTATTCCATCTTAGAGAAGCTTTACTCCAAGTCATGAGTCAAAGCAACTCGACAAGATGTGAATACATCAAAAGGCTTAAACGAAAAATGGTAACCCCATTTTGAGCTTAAACGATGAGTATGACCTATGATCAAGTGCTCTCACTTGACTCCTAAGTCATTATACTCTAACATAGGTGACTTTGTCGCCGACCATCTCGAGATGAAGTTCTCGTGTGTGTCTCCGTGCTTTTGTCTCTTGCATATTGTTTCCCCTTTCAAAAAAACTTCATTTAGAAATTTTAGTTTCTTTTCTTTTCTTTTTGTTCTGCATTTTCTGCATCCAATTCATTGCAAATCTTTCAGTAAATTCCTTGCATATCCTTGTGAGATCTTACTTGTCTAGTGAGCTGAGGTGACAAGTGGTTTCACTCTAATGAACTCGGTCACACCGGTTTGTTTTCTTCGGCCCAACCGAAATCTTTCGGTGCAACCGAAGCACACAACTCGGAGTCACCGATTCCACCACAGGAAAACCAACTTGCCACTTATTCCTGATTTCTGTTTGCTCTAGCTCCACTCAATGATTCTTGTCCTCTACCGGCATCATATTAGACATGCTGCTTTGCTCTGTGACTCGAGGACCAACCCATTTGTATCACATGTCCAGAAGAGACCTTCTTGGAAATTGATGTCAAAGGGGGAGAGAGAGAGATCACATCAAAGCTTAATCCTTCCTATAGGGGAGAAAGAGAGAATACTCAGGGGGAGAGAGTTTCTCAACTAGGAGAAAGTAATATCATCAAAGACCTAGATGCTTGGTGTTCAAGAGGAGAGATGTCACATGTCTTTAAGAAGGGAAAGACATGTTTGGTTGCTTGCTTTAGCTCAAGCTCTGTTGTTTATTTTTTGTTGCTCTGATTTTCTGTTCCCTATCTTCTCCCAATATCCCATGCAGATTCAGGGGGAGCAAGACATCTAAGGGAAGGAAATCTCTGATTTTATTGCATATATTTACCTTTGGGGACATGTCGATATCCAATGTGGTACTTAGTACTCACTCTACATGTCATCCCAGTCTTGGTTCTCTTGTGGTTTCTCTTGCTTGCTCTGGTCAGTAGGTGTATCTGTGTTATTTAACCTTGTTTGTGCAGGTTCATCCCATCCTAAGCCAACTCAAGACCACAAGGTGAGTATATGCATCACAGTCATGTGAATGAGAAGTTCTTGCTGATGTACATACTGTTTGCAAGAAGGACTCATGAGCATGAAGGTACATTTCTCACGTTCATATCATTTGCTCTGATGCATATAGCCAAGATACATGTAACACATTGCTTACTCTGTCATGATTACGCATTCACATGCTCCTATATTCAATATTCACATGATTGCATACATGTAGGGGGAGCCTATGCATGTTACATGTCTTTCCAAAGCTTTACTTGCTATTCTCTATATCTTTATCTAAAGCTTTGATGTATGTTGTCATCAATTACCAAAAAGGGGGAGATTGAAAGCACAAGTGCTCCCTGGGTGGTTTTGGTAATTAATGTCAAGATATCTCTTGTTGGACTAACACTTTTACCTAGTATGTTTCAGATAAGTTCAACAATGGAGTGGCATGGACTAGAGGATGTGGAACCCCTTCAAGATGCTAAGGACAAAGGGTTGGCTCAAGCTTCAAGATCAAGACTCTACATTTTCTATTTTAGTGATCCAAGATCACATTGAGTCTATAGGAAAAGCCAATACTATCAAGAGGGGATGAGGTGTTGCTTAATGGTTTGCTTGCTCAAAGTGCTTAGTGATATGCTCCAAAACCCTCAACTACCTTCCCACATCCACATATGACCTAAACCAAAAGTCAAACTCGGCCCCACCGATTCTATCTATCCGGCGCCACTGAGTTTCAGATGTCATAGCCACTGCCACAAACCCTAGCAAATCGGTTTCACCGATAGGGATCTCGGTCTCACCGAGATGGGATTGTAATCTCTCTGTGTATGTCCATTACCAAAATCGGTCTCACCGAGTTTGAGCAATCGGTATTACCGAGATTACCATGCAAACCCTCTGGTTAGCTTATTACCAAAATCGGTCCCACCGAGTTTGTGTAATCGGTCTCACCGAGTTTGCCTGACCAACTCTCTGGTTAGCTTATTACCAAAATCGGTCCCACCGAGTTTGTGTAATCGGTCACACCGAGATTACGTTATGCCCTAACCCTAACCATATCGGTCCTGCCGAGTTGCGTCTCAGTCCCACCGAAAATCCTAACGGTCACTAGGTTTGTTGAATCGGTCCGACCGAGTTTAACCATTCGGTCCCACCGAGTTTGGCAAATTGTGTGTAACGGTTAGATTTTGTGTGGAGGATATATATACCCCTCCACCCACTCTTCATTCGTGGAGAAAGCCATCAGAACATACCTACACTTCCAATACACATTTTCTGAGAGAGAACCACCTACACTTGTGTTGAGGTCAAGATATTTCATTCCAACCATATGAATCTTGATCTCTAGCCTTCCCCAAGTTGCTTTCCACTCAAATCTTCTTTCCACCAAATCCAAATCCTGTGAGAGAGAGTTGAGTGTTGGGGAGACTATCATTTGAAGCACAAGAGCAAGGAGTTCATCATCAACACACCATTTGTTACTTCTTGGAGAGTGGTGTCTCCTAGATTGGCTAGGTGTCACTTGGGAGCCTCCAACAAGATTGTGGAGTTGAACCAAGGAGTTTGTAAGGGCAAGGAGATCGCCTACTTCGTGAAGATCTACCGCTAGTGAGGCAAGTCCTTCGTGGGCGACGGCCGTGATGGAATAGACAAGGTTGCTTCTTCGTGGAACCTTCGTGGGTGGAGCCCTCCGTGGACTCGCGCAACCGTTACCCTCCGTGGGTTGAAGTCTCCATCAACGTGGATGTACGATAGCACCACCTATCGGAACCACGACAAAAACATCCGTGTCTCCAATTGCGTTTGAATACTCCAAACCCTTCTCTTTACATTCTTGAAAGTTGCATGCTTTACTTTCCGCTGCTCATATACTCATTGCATGCTTGCTTGATATATATTGTGTTTGTTAAACTTGTGCTTAAACTCCACTTAAACTTAAGAATATTAAAAACTGCAACTTTTGGCACTTAGTGTCTAATCACCCCCCCTCTAGACACCTCTTCTCGATCCTTTCAATATACCTATATCTACTCAAATCAACTATGAAGGTTAGAAAATAACGATACCCGCCACGAGCCTCAACACTTATTGGACTGCATACATCGGTATGTATTATTTCCAATAAGTCTGTGGCTCGCTCCATTGTTCCGTAGAACGGAGTTTTAGTCATCTTTCCCATGAGGCATGGTTCGCAAATATCAAATGATTCATAATCAAGTGATTCCAAAAGCCCATCTGCATGGAGTTTCTTCATGCGCTTTACACCAATATGATCAAAACGGCAGTGCCACAAATATGTTGCACTATCATTATCAACTTTGCATCTTTTGGCATCAATATTATGAATATTTGTATCACTATGATCGAGATTCAATAAACCATTTACATTGGGTGTATGACCATAGAAGGTTTTATTCATGTAAACAGAACAACAATTATTCTCTGACTTAAATGAATAACCGTATCGCAATAAATATGATCCAATCATATTCATGCTCAACGCAAACACCAAATAACATTTATATTCATACTCAACGCAAACATCATATTCATGCTCAACGCAAGCACGTCGGTAGAACCAGTCTCATGAATGCGGTCATGTAATGTCGGTTCAGGCCGCTTCATCCAACAATACCGCTGAATCAAAGTAAGACGTTGGTGGTAAGCAGTATGACTATTATCGCCCACAACTCATTGTATTCTACTTGTGCATATATCATCTATGCATAGACCTGGCTCTGATGCCACTGTTGGGGAACGCGACATGCAATTTCAAAAAAAAATCCTACGATCACGCAAGATCTATCTAAGAGATGCATAGCAACGAGATGGGAAGAGTGTGTCTACGTACCCTCGTAGACCGAAAGCGGAAGCATTAGGTTAATGCGGTTGATGTATTTGAACACCTTCGCGATCCAACCGATCGAGTACTGAACATACGGCACCTCCGAGTTCAGCACATGTTTAGATCGATGATGTCCCTCAAACTCTTGATCCAGCAGAGGGTCGAGGGAGAATTTCGTCAGCACGACGGCATGGTGACGGTTATGGTGATGTGATCCGCGCAGGGCTTCGCCTAAGCACTACGATGCTATGACCGGAGGAGTAAACTGTGGAGGGGGCACCGCACACGGCTAAGAGAACAATTGATGTGCTTTGGGGTGCCCCCTGCCCTCGTATATAAAGGAGGAGGGGAGGAGGCCGGCCACAAGGGGGGCGCCGAGAAGAGGGGAGTCCTAGTAGGATCCGCCCCCCTTTTTTTCCTTCTACGGGAGGGGAGAAAAGGGAAGGAGAGGGAGTAGGAGAAGGAAAGGGGGTGGCGCCCCCTTCCCTAGTCCAATTCGGCCTCCTCCCTTGTGGGGGGCACACCGGCCCCTTGTGGGCTGGTTAGCCTCCCTCCTATGGCCCATATGGCCCATATCTTTCCCGGGGGGTTCCGGTAACCCCTCCAGTACTCCGGTATGTACCCGATACACTGCGGAACCCTTCCGGTGTTCGAATACTACCTTCCAATATATCAATCTTTACCTCTCGACCATTTCGAGACTCCTCGTCGTGTCCGTGAACTTATCCGGCACTCCGAAGAAACTTCGGTCACCAAAACACATAACTCATAAGTACAAATCGTCATCGAACGTTAAGCGTGCGGACCCTACGAGTTCGAGAACTATGTAGACATGACCGAGACACCTCTCCGTTCAATAACCAATAGTGGAATCTGGATGCTCATATTGGTTCCCACATATTCTACGAATATCTTTATCGGTCAAACCGTTATGACAACATACGTTATTTCCTTTGTCATCCGTATGTTACTTGCCCGAGATTCGATCGTCGGTATCTCCATACCTAGTTCAATCTCGTTACTGGCAAGTCTCTTTACTCGTTCCGTAATGCATCATCCTGCAACTAACTCATTAGTCACATTACTTGCAAAGCTTATTATGATGTGCATTACCAAGAGGGCCCAGAGGTACCTCTCTGATACTCAAAGTGACAAATCCTAATCTCGATCTATGTCAATCCAACAAACACCTTCGGAGATACCCATAGAGCATCTTTATAATCACACAGTTACGTTGTTACGTTTGATAGCACACAAGGCGTTCCTTCGGTATTCGGGAGTTGCATAATCTTATAGTCAAAGGAATATGTATAAGTCATGAAGAAAGCAATAGCAATAAAACTTAATGATCATTATGCTAAGCTAACGGATGGGTCTTGTCCATCACATCATGTGATCTCGTTCATCAAATGACAACACATGTCTATGGTTAGGAAACTTAACCATCTTTGATTAATGAGCTAGTCTAGTAGAGGCTTACTAGGGACACTGTGTTTTGTCTATGTATCCACGCGTGTATCAAGTTTCCGGTTAATACAATTCTAGCATGAATAATAAACATTTATTATGATATAAGGAAATATAAATAACAACTTTATTATTGCCTCTAGGGCATATTTCCTTCAAGCCGCGGGTATCGGCGGGACGTGGCGACACGGGCGGTGGCATTCCGACGCGATGGCATTCCAGCATTGGCGGTGGCGATGCGGCTATACTGGCAGCAGTATCCCGGTGAGGTGTCGTTTTGGCGCAGGCGGCGGCGTCCTGGCGCAATGGCGTTCCGGCATGGGTCAGGCGAGGATACGGTGGGGCGACGACGTTCCGGTGGGCCGCACATGGAAGTTTCATGATGGTTATCTTCCCTCTAAGAAGATATAGGCATCTTCCTGTAAATCAGCAGGAGAAAGGACCTTTTTTACGGGATTCTTTAAAACTAAAGTCCACCTGTTTACGGGAACTGTTGAAGAGGTTTTTTTATCCTAACCCCCCGTAAACAGCGATTATTTTAGGGATAGGGGAATTGTTAGAGTTTCTCTAACTATAACCTATTAAATTATTATTATTTTACAAAATGCAGGCAGGTTGCTGCTTTCATTCATTAAGAAGGGGAGTGCCTCAAGATAAGGCAAAAAGTGCTGGTTACAGAGTTACTGTGCAAGTTGAAAGGAAGGAAAAGGAAAAATGAATTACATTGCCAGAAACAGAACTCTCTTAACCATGATCTCCCAACCAATGTGCACCCTTGAGGCTGACAGCCCACCAAGTGCGCAGCTCAAATACAATTCGATCACAAATATTCAGAAACGAAGAAAATTTATGATTAAAGATGTGGTCATTTCGTTCCTTCCAAATGCCCCACCAAATAGCCATCACCAGCGAGGAGAAGGCCTACTTCCTCCGGTTAGGAATTTTTTCTAGAGACAACAGCCAACAGTCAAGCAAAGAAGGAGCGTTGACATTCAGCTTGGCATCAAATGGAAAATAAAATTTGTTAGGCAGAAACCCCAAACACCAACTGCGAATGGGCAATTAGCAAAGAGGTGGTGAGCAGATTCGAGGCCAATTCTGCAGAGGGGGCAGCTCGGGTCATGGCGCCATTTTCTCCTTGCAAGGTTGTCAGTCGTAAGACACTTTCCTTGCACAGCCAACCAAGCAAACATCTTTATTTATTTTTGGGGGGGGGAGGGGGGATTTGATTTGCCAAATGATGTTCAAGAAAGGGGAGCTGACTCTGCCATAGAATTAATATTAAAAACCTATTGTTTGAAGTCACGTGTGCGTGGCTTTTTTGGGAGACACGACGTCCCTTTGGACGGGGAGGCATTTGAAGTGGCTTTGTCAATACTTAACCTTCACAATTATATGTCCAATATGCTATGTACATAAGTGTGGTGATGTACGGCTTATTCGTGATGGTTATGTGCATCAATTGTTTACAAGCTGAGGGCTTCGACCTTCTTTTTGAAAGAAAAAAGAACGAAAATATGTTTGTGTGTGTTCTTAAGGCATCTTCAACGGTAATCCTCAAACCACCTGCATCCGTTCATATCGTGTTGTTCGGACCGCAAAAACAATCCAACGCGAGTCTGTATCGGTTTGCAGGGCGGTTCGGACGTGTTTCCTTCCGCAAATTGGAGACAAATATGGGGAGTTTTGCGGTAGTCCGGACAACAGCCACATAGGACTCCGATACCCCCGGCCCACCCAATCCCCCTCCCGGTCTCATTTTCTTTCACTACGCCCCTTCTCCCTCTTGCTTTGCATCCGCATCCTCTGCAGCCGCCGCCACTGTACGTCTCCAGCCGCCACAAAGGCATTGTCCGACATCCGCAACAAGCACTGACGCACCCGCTCGCCTTTACGGCGGCACTATCCACCCTGAAGTTGTTTGTGCCCAGGTACACTCCACCCCCCTATCGACGACCTCCATGGCGAACAACACGCTTGGCAAGTGTTCGTTCAAATGTCATTGAGCTTATCTTCGAACGATGTGTCGTCTTTTAGAGTATGAAGGATGGCGAGCTACTCGACCATGGAGGATGAGTTATTGTGCGATGTGTGGTTGCCCGTATCCGCGGATTTCGTAGGTAATAGTAGAGGGGTGGGGGGCTTCTGACAGCAAGTGCATGAATCGTTTCACGCACGGAAATATATTGCGCCCTACGACATGTACATCATTCAAGAACGCAATATGGGATCGTTATCGTATTGCTGGTACGCTATCCATATAAGCGTCACCAAGTTTTGTAACATGGTTTGTCAACTGAAGGCAAGGTAGCTATTGCACGCGACAGAGGACGAGATCGCAAGTTTTGATTCATTTTGCTCAACTTATTGATTGACTCGTTCACTCAATATTGGTCTACACATTATGTATCCCGCACGCGCTGCGGTGATGTACCACGGGACATAGGGATGGTCATTTTTTGAACCGGGCTTTACCCCTATCCATTGCAAATGAACGGAAATACAACCCAGAGGGATGGTCATTTACGTACACACTGTTGGATGAAATTGAAGGGGGTATGTGTAGGAGAACATAGTCCGTTGATGAAGAACTTGTTCGACATCCGGTTAATCTAGTCGAATTTGAGACATTGTGTTTCTAGACTTAATTTGCATGCTATGTATGGATAAGTTGTGCTATTTTTTATCCAAACTTTGATGATATCGGACGGTTTGCATGAATTTCGTCTGGTTAGTTTAAATGCGGGTTAAAATATATACGAGCAGCATTCGATGGCTGTCTCCTACATCCGTATCCACAGACTAATCCCACTGTCTGTCCGTGAACAAATACGGAAGAAAATTTGCTGGTCGCTATTGAAGCCTTACATCGATGTCTCTGGAAACCAAATGAGAACCCCAAAAGAACAAATCAAGTAGGCTTTTAACCGCAGCGCAAAAAAAAAGTAGGCTTTCAACCGTCATGGCCTGGCCTCTCTCATGGACGTAAAGACAAAGAGGAAGCATTGACACGATGCCTCCTCTGCGAATCAAAGATCCTCAGGATCCCAGGAAGCCTCACGCGTCGTCGCTCGATTCTCTTCTCCGAAGTCGGATCCCCTACTCGTAGCCGCACATATATTCCCGCGGAGGCGTGGAGCATCCCTGCCCGAATGAGGGCGAACATACTCTCCAGCTCCTGATTGCGTCCTCCTGTCCTGTGTGCGCACAGTCTATGTTCGCACCTAGGCTTACCTAGGTCTCGCTCCACCTTTCATCTCACCTCATAAAGAGACAAGACTGAGAATCGTGTAACTCGTGTGCTAGAAAATTCCTGGGCGAAATTCCCCTTCCGTGCCAGTAGAAACGAACGCATGGTCGCCTGTGAAAATTCCAAGGAGATCATCGGGTGTGCTGCTAGTCCTGAATACGCCAGTCAAGATGGAATAAAGCTGCATACACAGTGCTTTCGGGCTTCCAACACTGCGGCGTCGGACTGTTGAGTACCGGCAGTTCGAGTCCAGGTACCAGGTACGAATCGATGCGCGTCCAAGCTGAGATGCGTTTAGACGTGCGTGCGTGCCTCCCATGCCGACGCCCCGGGGTGCAGGTGTCAGGCGTCAAGGAATATAAAAGTCACGACGGCCGCTGGCTATGGCTAGCTCGTAGGCGGTGGCTATAGGTGCACCGTGCACATGTACCAGCGGCAGTGAAAATGGACAAAAATGATCCTTATCTGAAACTTCAACATAAAATGGTTTCAATTTAAAAATATTTCACGAAATGGCTCCTTTTACATGACGCCCGGGGCTAAGACGCCATGCTAGATAGCATGACGCCCCGAGCTAGGGCGTCATGCTATTTGGCATGGCGCCCTAGCCCGGGGCGTCATGCTCTTTAGCATGGCGCCTTAGCCGCAGGCGTCATGCAAAAGAGGGCCATTTCATGAAATATTTTCAGATTAAGGCCATTTTATATTGAAGTTTCAGATAAGAGCCAGTTTTGTTCATTTTCTCCCAGCGGCAATGGGCGATGGATCTTGTCAAGGCCGGCGAGTCGTCTTATCAGGTTTGACAGGAGAAGCAGACGTCTTTGGACTTCGGCGGTTGCAGAGCTTTGGCACAAGGGACCGGAATGTCTTCGTTTCGAGAAGACGGAATGTTCGCCTGTAGGCCCATTTATTCTCGAGCGATCCCGAGTAAGGACCTTTTAGCTAGGGAAGAGCGCCGCACTTTCCGATCACCGTAGGTAGGTAGGCAGCCCCTTTGGCGGGCACCGCAGGAAGTTCGGCCGAGCAGGTCGCTCATTCAGCGATTGTTCTAGACTAGTATCACATCGCACAGATGTTATGGCTAATCGCAGCTTTATCTCCAGCAATCCAAAATACTACGGAAAAGATAAAATCCCAAAGGTTAGGCTTTGGTTCATGGCAAATCAAACATTTTTCATGACAATTTTAATTCACACAAAAGAGGCAATTTTAGTTGACAAGCAATTTTCAGGCAAACAAGCAAACCACGGACCAAATTGCCATGCTTACCTACTAAACTTGCCGTTCTCGCATCAACTAAAGTTGCCATAAAAAATGTTCGATTTGCCATGAGCAAAATGAAACATTCAGGACTTACCAGGATCCAAAAAATATATGCATCCGCTTTCTCAACCTTCATAAACAAATAATGGATTGGACTGGAAACCTCGAGTAAGCTACATACTGGCCAGTTCTTTCGGCGGATTAAAAAATAAACCGCCTCCTCCTCAACTTTCCTCATAAGTCTCCTCCTTTATTCATTGAGGCTTCTGAACTAGTTATGGGATAACTAGTTTAGAAGTCTCAACAAGTTTAGAAAATGACTTTAAGCTGGGGAGAGGCAGCTTATTTTTTAAGCCGCCCAAAAGAGCTGGCCATTACTAAGAGAGAAAGCGTCCGTCCATTTCGGCAAAGATAGCTTCAATTTTTTTTCTTCATTTGCATGCACATGGACTCCATAGAATGAAGACTTATCTCGGCCAACAGTCAAAGGTACACAAACACGGTTCAATACACAAGAAGTAAAACTCTTTTCAACCAACTCCAACGAGACAAAAACAAGAAGAGAAACAAATGACATCTTTTACTTTTTTCTTATTCAATGACTTCTTTCTTACCTACAGGGTTCCGGAACTAGGAAGATCCTCCCCTGCAGAAAGAAGGCCACTCATAAGGGCGGGGTGATGGAGCAGGCTCCATTGGAAGACCACTGCTGCTCTCATGCAACCCATTCATGCCTCCCGCACCACCAAGGCCAAGGTTCCCCCCAGCAGGCCTTGTGGATCTGCCGCCCATGAACATGGTTGACCATGTGTCAGACAGCCACTCGCTCTTCGCTGCAGGGTTTAACAATGTTGTGTCGAGGCTCCAATCTATTGAAGTGTAGTCGCACGGTGCTGGCGCATTGCTTCTCCAATCAGCATGAGATAAAGCTGAAGACGGCTCGGATGAGCTCCATCCTCCTCCTCTGAACGTCCCATGTGCCGACGCCCCAGCCTGGGAAGATGATGCACCTCCAGGACCCCATGTACCACCCCAACCATTAGCAGCCAGCTCCACAGGATTGGAAACAAAACTTTGTTGATGGTTTGCATGCATGAACTGCTGCTTGGCAGAATTAGCATTCTCCAAACTCATATTACGTAGTCCATGCCCTAAACCACCATTCAACATCATATCCACCCCTGATGCGCCATTCATGTACCATTCCCTTGAAGGTGGCTCTGATGCAAACATACTATGGCTTGTGGATGGTAGACTTTGCTTGGCAGCTGCGGATTGAGGACGCTGCATTACAACTACCGGGTCTCGCAAGCTTCCGTTATGCATTGCACTTTTCATCTCATTGCCGGCTGCCACATGTCGTGTTTCTGCCTTAATTTGTGGGACTGCAACAGGCACCGGAGATGATGTCACATAAGGAGCTGATGGAACCGAATTGGCAATAACCCGCCTCTTCTCGGGTTGAAAAAATTGTTGACGGACCAAATCTGACTTCACTGTTGTGGCCAATGGTTGAAACCCTTTAACTGCAGGTTCTTTTGGGCCACTACCATTTACTAAAAGCTTGTAGTTTGGGTCCTTCTCATCTCTCCTCATTTGCTGAGGCCCTACAGAAGAGAACCCATTTGTTTGAGGCCTTGCTGGGTTCTGCGCAAGCATGACCTGCGGCTTGTTAACCAAGCCACTTGAATCACCAGACACTTCAGGCTTAGATGTGGTTGTTGCTGATTCTTGCTTCTGTGTCTTCAAGGCCTCCTCAGCCTTTTCTAGATCACCCTCAGAAGAAACAATAGCCCTTTCTACCTCTTGCTTTGTACACTTAAATTTCGCCTCCAGGATCACAATCTTTGCGAGCTCATCAGTTATATCAATCTTCAAATTAGCTCCAGACTGTTGAGCTGCTGCAGCTTGCTGCTTCGTTTCATCACTGCCATCAAAATTACATAGCCAGGCAACAGACTCCTCAAGACAGCCCTCGTTATGTATAAGGGCCATCGTTGCCTGGTCTGATGAGAAACCCATTGCAACAAGCTTCTGAGCAAGTGTCTCCAACTTTCTGGACATTAGGTATCCCTTGCAACGCTCGTGCAATTCCTGGGCACGCCTCTCCTTCTGCCTTTGATGCTTCTTCTCATTCTTTTGTCTGATCTTCTCACGTTTATCAAGATCACATCCAGGAATAGAGTCCACTCGAGGCGCAGTGCTGGTTGATTTTTCCTTTGTATCTTCTGACTCTCCAGAACAGCTACCATTATTTGAGGTGCAATCAAAGTCCCCTGTACCATGCGAGCTACGAGAATGCTCGTCTATTTCATCTGTATTCCTCAACTTTTCGTTACCCTGGCTACCCAGCAAAGAGGATGATGGCTCCAAAAGATGAAATTTTCCAGAGAGGTTATTAAAAGTACTTGCACCGGTGCCATTCCCCACTGGCTTGACAGCCACCTTAGGTTGCTCTTTTGCTGCTTTGAAAGCAGCTGCCCTATCCTTTGCCTTGGATTTGGATGCAGACGGCATTTCCAAAACGAACAGCCGAAAGGTTGTTTACCTGCAGCCAAGTTTCAACAAAAATTATCACTCTAGTAAAATATAAATATATATATATATATGTTCTTTTCTACCAAAAATGATAAATATGCCCATCTAAGCACACCTTAATTCCAAGAATAAAACATTATAGTTTATAGACAAAAACTCCAGAAAATTGTTTAAGAAGTTGTCATCTGAATAATAGCTATATGCCTGGTAGACAATGAGTGGAGTCTGAGATTTTCAATGGAACATAAGTTGATCATAGAGATCCAAGAAGCATACTACAATCCTAGCATTTGGCCCAGTATTTATTAGCGCTCCTCACCTTGACATGCTGATCAATAGCATCACAATCTGTGCTTGGATAAGCACAACTCAATTAGTTACGCTTAGAAAGTATTCAGCTGACCCAATAGGGTTTCTAAGAATCAAAATACTACCAACTATTCAGGATAACAGGGAAGCTTTGCCCTCAAACAAAGTAGAAACATTCAACTGTTGCAACTAAGTGCCTCTTCCTGGCAGTGGTTCTAGATAAGCAGATGTTTCTAAAAGCGGATGCATGTCAAAAAACATGAAAACTAATGCAGCTCATCAAAAACCTCTCAAAATCAAATAATAATAATAATAAATTTCATTCCAGTGACCCATATTTACAGTTGCATTACTTCCTTATTATTGTTGCTTATTTTTCATTAGGCATGTCCAAGATAACCTTTTTCCATTTTATCTATGAGAGCAAATAAGTCATAAATTTATAGTTTACACACACCGGAGCACAAAGTAGGAACTAGATAAACCGTGAAGTGACAGAATCTGTTCACCTACCCCAGTCTACAAGTTCCAAACAGAAAGGCTGACCCAAGCGTCCGTTACATACAAAAATAAATTCACTAGCGTCTATATTACAGCTGACGTCACAGCAATTAAGAGCCACGATAAGCCACTAGCGAAAGCATACTAAGTTGCCCATATGGCAAGTACTGCAGAATTACTTTGCTATATAAAGCAAGCTACATAAGCTTAATTAGTATGGCGCCACTTCGGTTTGACCTCAATCTCTTCGTATCGTAACCTTTCTTCTGACTTACAAGCCACATTAAATTGTGACTGGTTATCATAATCAACTAACGGAATACGACAATTGACCTCAATCTCTTCGTATCGTAACGTTTCTCCTGACATACAAGCTACATTAAATTGTGATTGGTTATCATAATCAACTAACGGAATACGACAATTGACCTCAATCTCTTCGTATAGTAACGTTAATTCTGACATACAAGCTACATTAAATTGTGATTGGTTATCATAATCAACTAACGGAATACGACAATTGACCTCAATCTCTCCGTATCGTAACGTTCCTTCTGACATACAATCTACACTAAATTGTGATTGGTTATCATAATCAACTAACGGAATACGACAATTGACCTCAATCTCTTCGTATCGTAACGTTTCTTCTGACATACAAGCTAGCTACACTAAATTGTGATTGGTTATCATAATCAACTAACAGAATACGACAATTGACCTCAATCTCTTCGTATAGTAACCTTTCTTCTGACATACAAGCTACATTAAATTGTGATTGGTTATCATAATCGGTTAACGGAATACGACAACCGACGCGTAATGACAAAGCTACCGGCCAGCATATTTACTACAACACAGAACGCGACAAGTTGTTTCGCCGTACGAGTTGCTTGCACCAGTAGCTTTAAAACTAGCTTCCACGCCCCCATGGTCCTATAAAACCTAGCACCAAATCTTCAGCCAGCAAAAAACAGGGAAACTATCTATCTCCTCCTATATCCTATAAAACAGGACAGCCCAGCAGCACAACAGCTCCATGGCTCCGCCAATACATGACGAACAGAGGGGAACCCCTGGAATCGAAGCACGTCCGAAATTCACAACGAGTACCGACGCGGGGCATCAGCCAAGCCCGAGGGGCGTGCGCCCCCCATGATGCTCCTCGGCCTCCGACAACGCCAGGCCGCCGGAAAGCGCGATCCCGTGGCGCGGGACCGCCCAGGCCGACCGAATTCAGCGGCGGGCACGGCACCCGGCCACGCGCCGGGCGCCGGGCGCCACCCCACGACGGGCCGCATTCCGCCGCGCCCCTAGATCAAACCGCGGGGCGAGACGCCACGCTCCGAACCGAATCGAGACACGTAGGGATCAGGGGGTAGGGGAGAGGCGTGCGGAGGGGCTTACCGGAGGCAGCAGCGGGAGGGGCGTAGGGTTTTGGCGGCGGCGGCGGCGAGATCGAGGGGCGGGGAGGGATTTGGGGGTGGGGCGAGTTAGGGTTTGGTTGACGCGGGTGGGGGATGGGTCGGGGCGGGGTGGAAGACGAGGGAATGACAGAGGAGGGGGGCGGGGGGATCGATCGGGTGGGGGCTTGCGGCTGGCTTGCGTCGCCTGGCTGTGCTTTTGGGTTGGGTTGGTTCGGTCTGGTCTCGTTTGTTTCGCGTGTGGCCGTGTGATTGTGGGTGGGGCTGGGAAGACGCATGCGTCTCCTCCCGCGCCTGCCACAGCAGCGTCCAGAGCCGTAGATCTCGGGTCCTCGGGTGGGTGAAGAAAAAAAATTGGCGAGAAGGAAAATGTTTTTTTTTGTGGTGGAAGGATCGGGTCCAGCCCGCTCCATATTGGACACGCACCGGCCCAAAAGACAAACAGGCTCGATGTTGCTTGGGCTGGATGGATTAGGGAGTGGAACGTCCTTGAAAAAGTAATGATATTCCTTATTGGCAAACCCGGGACCAACTAGTTAACGAGCACTCCTTCCGGAGCTTCACAACGATCAACGCCACTTGGCGCGCTCTCAGCCATTCGTCACATGTCGCGCTCTAGGCGCTCCCTTCGGATTTTGTTTTTTCTATTTTTCCGCACGCGTTTTTGGCCTTTTAAACAGTTTTTTTTTGGGTTTTCGACGTTTTGGTTTTTCACCGGTCTTCCTTAGCTTTTCAATAAAAAAATTTACGCGAAAAAACGTGTTTTCTTTTTTTTCCTTTCATGAGAGCCACGATTTTGCTTCCGCGAGAGGCACGATTTTGCTTTTGCAAGAGTCACGGCCGTGCCTCTCGAAAAAGAAAAAAATACGTTTTCTATTTTTTTTTCTTTCGTGAGAGTCACAGTTTTGCTTCCTCGAGAGGCACGGGTGTGCTTTCGCGAGAGTCACGGCCGTGTCTCTCGGAAACGAAAAAAAACATGTTTTCTATTTTTTTTTCTTTTGCGAGAGTCACGGTTCTGCTTTCGCGAGAGTCACGGTTGTGCCTCTCGAAAAGGGAAAAAAACGTGTTTTTTAATATATTTTTTCCTTTCGCGAGAGTCACGGTTTTGCTTCCGCAAGAGTCATGGTTGTGCTTTCACGAGAGTCGCGGCCATGCCTCCACAGAAACGGAAAAAAACGTGTTTTCTCTTTTTTTCCGCGAGAGTCACGATTTTGCTTTTGCGAGAGGCACGGGCGTGCCTTTTTCGAAAAGGGAAAAAACCCGTGCTCCCGGCTTGGTTTTTTCGTCTGATTTTTTTCATCTGGTTTTTTCGTTAAAAAAGATCATCAAAACCTATCAACATGGAATCTAGTTTTGAAAATCTCGACACGAATAATCCAATAGTAAAAGCGGTTTGAGATTTGGACGCATGGTTTGAGAGATAAAATGTTTTGAATAAACGGATCTACGAAAAAAGGGAAAACTCTTAGGTTGCGACAAGTGACGCGCTGCATGTGCACCACTTGTCACAACTAGGAAAATTGACGAGATCTTTGCAACGAATACTCCTTAATTAATGATTTCGGGCAAACCCTATTCGGCGTTGCAGGCGCCGGTTAAAGGCAACTTTCCTAACCAGCTCCTGCAGCCGCAATAACTGTGATCTGGCCCATTTATCTGTTCTAGTGTGTAGGTTTTTTTTCTTCTGTTTCTGAAAACAGCCCGCTCCATATTGGACACGCACCGGCTCAAAAGACAAACATGCTCGGTGTTGCTTGGGCTGGATGGATTAGGGAGTGGAACGTCCTAGAAAAAGTAATGACATTCCTTATTGTGTTAAAAAAATGACATTCCTTATCGGCAAACTCTATTCGGCGCTGCAGCGCCGGTTAATGGCAATTTTCCTAACCCGCGCCTGCAGCCGCGTTAACTGGGCTGGCCCATTTATCTGTTTTTAATGTGCAGGTTTTTTTTCTTCTGTTTCCAAAAACAGCAAAAGAAGTGCGTTTGCAGGATTTAACTGGGCTGGCCCATTTATCTGTTTTTAATGTGCAGGTTTTTTTTCTTCTGTTTCCAAAAACAGCAAAAGAAGTGCGTTTGCAGGATGAGTCGATCATGTGACCTCCGGTTTCAAGGCGCAACGCACTAACCACCCGCCCACAAAATCTTGTCTAGTACTTTCATCTTTCTCATTCTTTCATTAATTCTACTTTTTCTTTCCTTTTTTACTTTTTTCTTCTTCCTTATTTTTCAAATCGGTGAAACCAATTCAATGTTGTGAATTTATTTTTCAAATTGATGAACTTTTTTAATGATCTTTTTTTCAAATTGTTGAACTTTAAAAATTGATGAATCTTGAAAATCGATGAACTTTTCATATTGTTTTGGATGAAAGTTTTTCAAATTGGATGATTTTTAAAAATTCAATGCACTTTTTCCAAAATCTGTGAACTTTTTTGAATCGGTGAACTTTTTTTCAAATTCCATGAACTTTTTCTGGAAAACCGATGAACTTTTTTCAAAATTGTAAACTTTTTTTGAAAATTGATTAACTTTCCAAAATCGATGAAATTTTTTCAAAATTAATGTACTTTTTAAAAAAATGATGAACTTTTTGTAAAATCAATGAACTTTTTCCTAATTTGTGATTTTTTTAATACATGAAATTTTTAATATATCATATTTTATTTAATTTTATCTGTTTTTTCTTCAAAAAATCATGTTTTTTCCTGAAATGTACGTGCAAGAAATAGCAGGGCTGTGTTTTAAACTCTTCGCGTTGTTATCAACCACTAGCTCGTAGTAGCTCAACTAGCTACGCACTATGGTCTATAAGTAATCAAATGCGAGCTTGAATCCTCATCAGAGCAAAAAAATTGTAGGTTTTTCACGCTACAAATCCCGTGAGTGTTATTGGGCCGGCCCACAAGGTGTGGTAGCCGGCGCCTGTTACCGGTTTCGTCACATAAAACGCCGTATAGGAGCTCCCTTCCTTATCTCAAAAAAAGAAGTAATGATATTCATGTTCCTCAAAAAAAAGTAATGATATTCCTCGTCTCAAGAAAAAGTAATGATATTCCTAAGTGGGGGTTTCCTTAGGGCTGCAGCCGTCGTCGTAAGGGAATTTTTGGCCCCCTCGCCTCTGGCTGCCATCTTAGCGCTGAGAGGTGGGGGTACTCGCATCTTTAAGAGTTCTATGTTATTCGCTATCGACTAGTGATCATCATTTTTTTGTGAGAATAATTTTACTCTCATTCTTTTGACGATGCCATGAGGCTACAGAGTTTTCTGTCCTCGCAGATCCGATTATTCAGACCTGATGAGTTTATGTTGGTGTGTCAATCTTCTTCTGTTGGTTTGATTCTTGAGAAAAATCCACGTTTCAACCCCGAACTAACCAGTCGGTTCGATTTACAACCCTCATCCTTAGAACATGTCACATTACACCCTCAACTTATCATGTAGTCCAAAAAGACAACCCAAAACCTAGTCAAGGGTTGTATTTTGAACTATGTAGTAAGATGAGGGTGTAATGTGACCGGTTTTGAAGGTGGGAGTTGTAAATTAAACCGGATGGTTAGTTCGGGGTTGAAATGTGGGCTTTTCTCTTGATTCTTGTGGAGTTGAAATCTTTTATCGACGCCATGGTGAAGATAGTGTGATCCGACAGACTACACTTCTAGGGGATCATCCGCGGATCAAATTCATCGATCAACGCTTTCAATCTTTTTGGATGGATGACTCAAGGCGCTTTCAAAAACCAATATTAGTGATGTTCATGTGGGTGAAAGAGTGGCAACATCGTTGCCCCAGTCCAATTACAGCCTGGTGTATTTCTTCTAGCAGAGTTTGATACAACGAAGAAGTTGTTTTCAAGAGATTTTATTTTTTAATTCTTAGTCCTAGGAGTTACTTTGTATTTTCTTGGATCTTGGATCCAAATCGGTGTACATGTAATTGTTATGAGTATGAATAAAATTATAGATGTTTCCCAAAAAAATGATATTCAACGAAGGGGAGTGGGATTTGTCTGTGTTTTTGTGGCATTTTATGATACGGGGACATGGTAATTCCTTCAAGAGAACATGGTAAATTTCACAGCAAAATCCCTTGTTTGCAGAATTTGTCATGTGTTTTTGAGGAAATCGCCATGCGTGTTTGATGAACTTGCCATAAAAACTATCGCAAGTGCCATGCTCCCAAGGGAATGTTCGCTGGTTATTGCGGTCTAAAAAAACCCGGTGATACTACAGAAAGACAGTTAAAAACACGATGAAAATGTGTTTTAAATATTAGAATGGTGCATAACTGCACAACATCCAAGGGGATGATTGATACCCTAAAAAAAGAAGGGTGGTGATTGGTGCATGTCATAACCAAGCTGCAACGGATGTGCCTGCTTCAGTCGCATCCTCTTATGCGCGAGGATCTGACTCCAGTCGTGAATGAGCCAAGTCTATTAAGGAGTACTAGTACCCAGAGGCCCAAGATCAGAGAGTGAACCACCTGTGTGTGGGGTGTCGGACTTAACCCATATAAGTGAATAGATATATGAAAGCAGTATGTGGGTATAGGCATCAACATAACGGAATCCCGACTTCCCCTTTCTCTCTCTCTCTCTCTCTCTCTCTTCCCCTCATCCTCTTGCCCTCTGAAGGGTTCGATATAGTTGACTAGAGGATCGGTGAATAGGCAACTGACAATTTTAGCTTTTCTTTATCAATTTAAACTTTGCATCAAAGTAGGTTATCTAGATATGGAACTAGGTGAGCAACCTATATGATGCATCAACAATAAGTACACAAGCAAGCAAGGGATGTAACACAAGATAAGCTTGCATGAGTAAAGGGATGAGATAACCAAGAGTGGATCCGGTGAAGACAAGGATGTGTTACCGAAGTTCCTTCCCTTTGAGAGGAAGTACGTCTCCGTTGAAGCAGTGTGGAGGCACAATGCTCCCCAAGAAGCCACTGGGGCCACCGTATTCTCCTCACGCCCTCACACAATGCGAGATGCCATGATTCCACTATTGGTGCCCTTGAAGGCGGCGACTGAACCTTTACAAACGAGGTTGGGGCAATCTCCACCACTTAATTGGAGGCTCCCAACACCACCACGAAGCTTCACCACAATGGAGTATGGCTCCGTGATGACCTCAACCGTCTAGGGTGCTCAAACACCCAAGAGTAACAAGATCCGCGAGGGGTTAGTGGGAGAATCAAATTTCTCTTGGTGGATGTGTAGATCGGGGCCTTCTCAACCAATCCCTAGGAAATCAACAAGTTTGATTGGCTAGGGAGAGAGATCGGGCGAAAATGGAGCTTAGAGCAACAATGAAGCTTGGGGTGGAACAGGTGAGTCAACTCAGAGAAGAAGACTCCCCTTTTATAGTGGAAGAACAAATCCAACCGTTATCCTCCAACTCAGCCTGCGACGCACGATACTACTGCACCGGAGACGCGGTACTACCATCAGGGCCCGCGGTACTACCACAACGCACTGCGGTACTACCGCCCACGCAGTAGTATCCAAAACAGCCCTGACGCGTTGAAGTAGAGGGCGGTAGAACTGCTGGCGCAGTACTACCGCTCCCCCTTGTGGTGGTACCGCAAGGCAGGGATAGTCTAGATTGGGAAGGCACAGTCATATAAAAATACATCCGTGGCAACTTCCGCTGAGTTTAGATCTATGCAAAAATCCGACACGGTACTACCGCAAGCCAGGAGCGGTACTACCGTGTAGGGCGCGAATGTAAAAAATTACATCCGACCCTTTTCCGCTCTTGCTGCTGAGCCAGACCTGAGGCCACGGTACTACCGCGTCCGAGAAGCGGTACTACTGTGAGCACCTGCGGTACTACCGCGCCCAAGGCCGGTACTACCGCAGGGGCCTGCAGTACTACCGCTCTGAGGAGCAGTACTACCGCATTCCCCAGTTCGGCAATAGAAGTCTTTCCTTTTGTAGAGATACGGAGAAACGGAGGATGCTCCAAAGACCCAAAGGAAAGGTGGTGCAAGAAGAACAGGCGTGTACGTGTTGATTCCACCCAAACCTTTCCAATGTGGACCCCCTCATAATAGTACGGCTTTCCTACGACTCAAGTCCACCAAAAAGAAACACAGAGAAACGATGTCTTCTATAGTCTTCGAGGGGTACCAAATCGTCTTGTGCCTAGACATGATATATCTAGAATGCTAAATGCACACGATTAGTCCACAAAAGCATTGTCATCAATCACCAAAACTACTAAGGGATAAATATGCCCTTACAATCTCCCCCTTTTTGGTGGATTGATGACAATACGGGATTTGCACATAGGGATATAAAGTAAAGCTTAGGCAAACCCAACATCTATAAAATATAGACGGGCTCCCCCTAGATGTGTGCACTCTGGAGATGTGCTTTGGACTGCACAACACACATACTAGGATCAACACTCCCCCTATATTTTATAGACGAGGCAAATCTTGCAATGGAGTAACTAATACTGACAGAGAGGCAAGATAATACATAAGAGCATAAGCTAATTGGCACAAGATAGCATAAGCTCACGGGCTACTAAGCAAGAAAGACAATAAGCATATTATAAGGGAACACGACTCACGACAAACCAAACCAAAGCAAACGAGGTCCAACAAAACGAAAGCAAACACGAGACAAGCAAACACAACACACGACTCGCAAATCCCTACACTCTCCCCCCCTTTGGCATCGAGACACCAAAAAGGCAGAGAGGACACCTATGACACAGGTGGTAGCTCAAGCTGGAGCAATCACTCGTCATGGTCCTCGTCGGTCTTGGCAGCGGGGATGGTCTCCTCCTCGAACTCAGTCCACTGGTAGCCCTGCTTCGCCATCCATTCTGCCTCTGGAGTGATGTGCTTCTCGGACCCACTGGATATCTCCTCACCAAATGTCCTCGAGATCCTCTTGTCGTGCCAGCAAATCTCCTTGGAAGCAACATGGGTCATGTACTGCCCCTTGGCTTGCATACAGAACAAAGTCTTCATCTTGGCCTTCAGCTTCTTAGCCCATGAGGGCTCAATAGAGGGAGGAGCATACCCAGCAGAGCTGTCCTCATCCGCTTCCTCCTCCTCAAGCTCATCCTCATCTACGTCCATCTGAGCAGCCGCTGCCTCAGCACGGGTAGTGGTGTTAGCCCACTTAGGCTTGACGCGGAGTTTGATGGGCTCATGACGGGTCCAGTCGGGGGCCTCAAACTCAACATTGGGATAGAGCTTCTCCCAAGTCTCCGAGATCAGGTGAAAACAGGTAAGGACCATAGATGGGTACCTTACAGTTGAACACCGCAAACCGTAGCTCACACCACATGATATGTGAGACATCAAGTGGTTTCGTCTGAACATGACGCGCCTCCTCACAGATGAGCATCATATCCATGAGATAGGCATGTATCTTATCCTTGTACCCAATACGTGGGAAGAAGGTGTTGCGAAAGATCCGATACATGATGTCAAGGAATGGGTTCAGCACCCATGCCTTCTTGCCACTGGGAAGATGCTTCTCAACATAGTATGGCTGAAGCTTGTTCTTGTTGGCAGACTCGGAGTTGGCATGAGGGCGGACACCAACGGGCTTGTTGAGCCCCTCATCACGAACCTGTAGCAGATCCATGAAGTCCTTCCACTTGGCGGTCAGCTGTTGTCCATTTGTCATCCACGTCAAGGTCCGTTCCTCATCAGTATGGAAGTGGACCGAGGCAAATAACTGAGCCACAATCTCAGGGTCAAAGTCCAGGTGGAACGTGATCAAGTCCTCAATGCCAAACTGCTCCACCAGGTCCAAAGCCTCACCAAAATAGGCGCGGTGCTTATGCTGCCTCATATGATGCATGTCAATCCAATGCACGTCCACGTAGATGTTCTGCTTGGCCTTGATCACATCCAGATAGATAAGATTTTGCTGCTTGGTCCAAAATAACTCATTCCCTCTAAAGTTTGCACGGGGATTCACATAGGGGTTGATCTTCCTTCGAGCGACGAACTCAGCTAGTGGCATCTCATCCATGCCCATTGTTGGCTCCTTGGTCTTGGTTGCAGTTGACTTGGTTCTGCGTTGGGGGGCATTGGAGCCCTTTGGAGCTTCATCTTGGTTGCGCAGATGCTTCGAGCCCGTGTCGCGAACGGGGTTCGAACGATGGACATTGGAACCGGAGCCACCACCTATGACACACAACACAAGAACACGCAAGAGAAGCGAGAAGGATCAATGCAAAGACCACAGCAAAACAAATGAAACAAGTAGAAATAACATTGGGTAGTTGCTACAGGGAAGGATCGAACTCAACGATAGTACCGCACCATTGTGCGAAACTAAAATTTTACTGCTGCTCCAGCCGCGGTAGTACCGCACCGGGATGGCACGGTAGTACCGCGCCTGGAGCGGAAGTAAAATTTTACTTCCACACCTCGCGCGGTAGTACTGATACGTATCCAACGTATCTATAATTTTTGATTGTTCCATGCTATTATATTATCTATTTTGGATGTTAATGGGCTTATTTTTACACTTTTATATTATTTTTGGGACTAACCTATTAACCGGAGCCCCAGCCCAAATTGTTGTTTTTTTGCCTATTTCAGTGCTTTGCCAAAAAGGAATATCAAACGGAGTCCAAACGAAATGAAACCTTCGGGAGCGTTATTTTTGGAACAAACATGATCCAGGGGACTTGGAGTGGACGTCAAGAAACAATCGAGGAGGCCACGAGGCAGGGGGCGCACCCACCCCCCTGGACGCGCCCTCCACCCTCGTGGGCCCCTCGTTGCTCCACCGACCTACTTCTTCCTCCTATATATATCCATATACCCCGCAAACATCCAAGAGCACCACGAAACCCTATTTCCACCGCCGCAACCTTTTGTACCCAAGAGATCCCATCTTGGGGCCTTTTCCGGAGCTCCGCCGGAGGGGGCATTGATCACGGAGGGCCTCTACATCAACTCCATGGCCCCTCCGATGATGTGTGAGTAGTTTACTTCAGACCTTCGGGTCCATAGCTAGTAGCTAGATGGCTTCTTCTCTGTCTTTGGATCTCAATACAAAGTTCTCCTCGATTCTCTTGGAGATCTATTCTATGTAATCTTCTTTTGCGGTGTGTTTGTCGAGATCCGATGAATTGTGGGTTTATGATCAAGTCTATCTATGAACAATATTTGAATCTTCTCTGAATTCTTTTATATATGATTGGTTTATCTTTGCAAGTCTCTTCGAATTATCAGTTTGGTTTGGCCTACTAGATTGATCTTTCTTGCAATGGGAGAAGTGCTTAGCTTTGGGTTCAATCTTGCGGTGCTCGATCCCAGTGAAAGAAAGGGAAATGACATGTATTGTATTATTGCCATCGAGGATAAAAAGATGGGGTTTACATCATATTGCATGAGTTTATCCCTCTACATCATGTCATCTTGCTTAAGGCGTTACTCTGTTCTTATGAACTTAATACTCTAGATGCATGCTGGATAGCGGTCGATGTGTGGAGTAATAGTAGTAGATGCAGGCAGGAGTCGGTCTACTTGTCACGGACGTGATGCCTATATACATGATCATGCCTAGATATTCTCATAATTATTCGCTTTTCTATCAATTGCTCGACATTAATTTGTTCACCCGCCGTAATACTTATGCTATCTTAAGAGAAGCCACTAGTGAAACCTATGGCCCTGGGTCTATTCTCCATCATACAAGTTTCCAATCTATTTTATTTTGCAATCTTTACTTTCAATCTATATCATAAAAATACCAAAAATATTTATCTTAGTATTATCATCTCTATCAGATCTCACTCTTGCAAGTGGCCGTGAAGGAATTGACACCCCCTTTATCGCGTTGGTTGCGAGGTTCTTATTTGTTTGTGTAGGTACGAGGTGACTCCTACTGGATTGATACCTTGGTTCTCAAAAACTGAGGGAAATACTTACGCTGCTTTACTGCATCACCCTTTCCTCTTCAAGGGAAAACCAATGCAGTGCTCAAGAGGTAGCAAGAAGGATTTCTAGCGCCGTTGCCGGGGAGATCTACGCCAAGTCAAGACATACCAAGTACCCATCACAACTCTTATCCTTCGCATTACATTATTTTCCATTTGCCTCTCGTTTTCCTCTCCCCCACATCACCCTTGCCGTTTTATTCGCCCTCTTTTTTCTGTTCCCTTCTCCTTTTCAGTTTGCCTCTTTTGCCTGTTTCTTGTTTGCTTGTGTGTTGGATTGCTTGCTTGTCACGATGGCTCAAGATAATACTAAATTGTGTGACTTTGCCAATACCAACAATAATGATTTTATTAGCACTCCGATTGCTCCTCTTACCGATGCTGAATCTTGTGAGATCAATACTGCCTTGCTGAATCTTGTCATGAAAGATCCGTTTTCTAGCCTTCCTAGTGAAGATGTCGCCACCCATCTAAACAACTTTGTTGATTTGTGTGATATGCAAAAGAAGAAAGATGTGCTTGTGACGCCCCCGATTCAATCGTGCACTAATCATACACGCAAACGTGTATGATCAAGATCAGGGACTCACGGGAAGATATCACAACACAACTCTAAAAATAAAATAAGTCATACAGACATCATATTACAAGCCAGGGGCCTCGAGGGCTCTAATACAAGAGATCGATCATAGACGAGTCAGCGGAAGCAACAATATCTGAGTACAGACATAAGTTAAACAAGTTTGCCTTAAGAAGGCTAGCACAAACTGGGATACAGATCGAAAGAGGCGCAGGCCTCCTGCCTGGGATCCTCCTAAACTACTCCTGGTCGTCGTTAGCGGGCTGCACGTAGTAGTAGGCACCTCCCGAGTAGTAGTAGTCGTCGTCGACGGTGGCGTCTGGCTCCTGGGCTCCAACGTTTGGTCGCAACAATCGAGTATAGAAAGGGGGGAGCAAAGCAACCGTGAGTACTCATCCAAAGTACTCGCAAGCAAGGAGCTACATTACATATGTATGCATTAGTATCAAATGGAAAAGGCTATCATATGTGGACTGAACTGCAGAATGCTGGAATAAGAGGGGGATAGCTAGTCCTTTCAAAGACTACACTTCTGGTAACCTCCATCTTGTAGCAGGAGAAGAGAGTAGATGGTAAGTTCACCAAGTAGCATCGTGTAGCATAATCCTAACCGATGATCCTCCCCTCGTCGCCCTGTGAGAGAGCGATCACCGATTGTATCTGGCACTTGGAAGGGTGTGTTTTATTAAGTATCCGGTTCTAGTTGTCATAAGGTCAAGGTACAACTCCAAGTCATCCTATTACCGAAGATCACGGTTATTCGAATAGATTAACTTCCCTACAGGGGTGCACCACGTAACCCAACACGCTCGATCCCATTTGGCCGGACACACTTTCCTGGGTCATGCCCGGCCTTGGAAGATCAACACGTCGCAACCCTACCTAGGCACAACAGAGAGGTTAGCACGCCGGTCTAAATCCTATGGCGCAGGGGTCTAGGCCCATCGCCCATTGCACACCTGCACGTTGCGTACGCGGCCGGAAGCAGAACTAGCCCCCTTAATACAAGAGCAGGCTTACGGTCCAATCCGGCGCGCGCCGCTCAGTCGCTGACATCACGAAGGCTTCGGCTGATACCACGACGTCGAGTGCCCATAACTGTCCCCGCGTAGATGGTTAGTGCGTATAGGCCAGTGGCCAGACTCAGATCAAATACCAAGATCTCGTTAAACGTGTTATCTTGAAATAACCGCGAACGCCGACCAGGTCCAGGCCCACCTCTCTCCTAGGTGGTCTCAATCCGCCCTGTCGCTTTGCCACAAAGATCCACATAGAGGGCTGTCGGGGAAGTATGTCCTTCCAGCCCCCAATTCATGAATCAACCGCGGGTACTCCTCGAGCCAACCCGACTTTAGTCATCACATGTATCATGTATAAAGTATATAGTAAATACCCGTGATCACCTCCCGAGTGATCACGACCCGATAGTATAGCATGGCAGACGGACAAGAATGTAGGGCCACTGATGATAAACTAGCATCCTATACTAAACATTAGGATTGCAGGTAAAGGTAACAACAGTAGTAGCAAGGACAGGCTATGCATCAGGATAGGATTAACGGAAAGCAGTAACATGCTACACTACTCTAATGCAAGCAGTATAGAGAAGAGTAGGCGATATCTGGTGATCAAGGGGCGGGGGCTTGCCTGGTTGCTTTGGCAAGAGAGAGGGGTCGTCAACACTGTAGTCGTACTGGGTAGCAGCGGCGTCGGTCTCAGTGTCTAGCGAGAGATGGGGGGAGAAACAATAAATATAATGCAAACAAATGCATGGCGATGCATTCCATGACAAAGCGTGATGCTAGGTGTGCCCTAACGCGGTACGAGGTGGTACCGGTGAAGGGGGAAAACATCCGGGAAAGTATTCCCGGTGTTTCGCGTTTTCGGACAGATGAACTGGAGGGGCAAAGTTGCGTGTTCGCTATCCTAGGGATGCGTGGCGGACGAACGGGCTACGCATCCGGATTCGTCTCGTCGTTCTGAGCAACTTTCATGTTGAAAATAATTTAATCCGAGTTACGGATTAAAAGATATGATTTTCTAAAGATTTTATTATTATTCTGAAATTATTTTTAATTCGAAAATAAATGCTAAATTGCTAGGCGCACCCAGCATAGTGTACACAAAAGTGTACCCAGTGGCTGACAGGTGGGCCAAAGGGACCCAGTTGACCAGTCAACGTTTGACTGGTCAACAAGGGTGGGACCCCCCTGTCATTGACTGTTGCAGTCTACTCTAACAGTTTAGTTAGTTTAGTTAGTTATTTGGTTAATCTTAATTATGATTAATTAGTGTAGTTAATTGTTTAGTTTAATTAATCAAAATTAATTAAGTTAATTATTATTATTATTATTATTATTAATTCTTTAATTTTTTTTCTTTTTTTATGGAAACGTTCTGGAGGCGGGGCCCTCCTGTCATAGGCCCATGGCCATAGTGGGTTTGGGCGACGGGTTACGGGCGCATTTTGAGCGCCCGATAGGGCTTAGCGGGGCAAGGCCACCGCGGTGCAGCAGGGCGAGGCCAAAGGCGCACGACGTCGGGAGGGCAGCTGCGGGCGCGGGCCCGGACTAGGGCGGATCCGAGCGCGGGGCGGTGGCTGGGGACGCCGCACGGCGAGCAATGGCTAACGGCAGACAGAGGAGAAGGGCCGGAGAAGGGCAACGGTGGAGGAGGAGCAGCAGCAGACGCAGCTTGCGATTGCGGTTAGCGGCGGGTCAGCGAGCAACGGCGATACTAGGCGGCGCACGAAGGAAGGTTGCGGGCGTGCGCGCGGGCGAGGCGCAGGGCGCGCTGGGGAGCAGGGGAGAAGGGTCGCAGCCACGCACCGGGCGCGGACGGCGCGGGCACGACAAACAGAGGAAGGCCCGGGGCGCGTGCGGGAGGCTTGTAGGGCGCGGGCGGCGCGGGTGTGGGCGCGCGAGCATGCGCGCGCTTCGTTGTGGGGAGGCCCGGTGAGCACAGAGCGACCGATGTGGAGCAGGCGGAGCGGAGGACCGAGCGGCGCGGTGGCGACAACGGGCGAGGCCAGCAAAGCCGGCGGGAGGCGCGCGCGCGGTGGCGGCCGAGGCGACGCACGGGTGCGCGCGGAGGAGCACTGCGGGGCAAGGGAGAGAGAGGAGGGAGGGGCGCGCGCTCACGGGGGGTTCGTAGGGCTCAGGGCAACGGGGGGCGAGGAGGAGGACGGAGATGGGTGCAGGGGAGGAAGCAGGCCGGCGGGGGCGTCCGACGAGGCATGGACAGTGACGGCGATCCGGGCGGCGGGGTCGGGGCGTTGCGGCGACCTCCTCCCGATCCAATCGGGAGAGAGGGGAAGATATTTCCGTGTGGGGGGAGTGGGTGTCGGTGGAGTGGGTTACGGGGGGTGAGGGGATAAGGAGTGGGGGTGGGTTGGCCGGTTGGGCCGGTGGAGGCCAGCTGGGCCACTTGGTCCAGCGGGGGGGGGGGGGATTTTCTCTTTTTTCTAGTTTTAGTTTTAGTTTTTCTTTTTTTGTATTTTCTTTTCTTTTACTTATTTACTTTTCTATTTTAAATCATTTTATATTATTTAGGCCTTTTATAAAAACGTGTTTACTACACCATAAATTCCTGGGCATTTATTTGCACACACCGAACATTTTTGTTTTAATTTTTGAAAACTTTTATTATTTAACTTTATTTTAAATTTGAATTTGAATCGGTTTTGAACTAGCGATAGGTTAGCAACAGTAACCGTGGTGACGTGGCATCATTATCGCGGGATTACTGTAGCATGATTATCCGGGCGTTACAAAACTCCTCCACTACAAGAAATCTCGTCCCGATATTTAGGAGGTAGAGGGAAACAGTGCGGGGTATTCATCACGCAGGCGGTCCTCGCGTTCCCAAGTGGCTTCATCTTCAGAGTGATGCGACCACTGGACTTTGAGGAACTTGATCGCCTTCTGACGTGTGCGGCGTTCAGCTTGGTCGAGAATGCGGACCGGATGCTCTTTATAGGAGAGGTCCTGTTGCAATTCGAGCACTTCATGATCCACTGCTCGGATTGGATCCTTGAAGCAACGGCGGAGCTGTGACACGTGGAACACATCGTGAACCTGAGAAAGGTTCGGCGGGAGCTCCAGTTGATATGCCACTTTTCCACGCCTTTCGAGAATAGTGAAGAAACCGATATAGCGAGGAGCTAGCTTGCCCTTCATCCCGAAGCGATGAGCACCCTTCATTGGTGTAACTCGAAGATAAGACTTTTCGCCAGGTTGATAGACCATGTCTTGGTGATGACGGTCATACTGACTTTTCTGACGTGACTGAGCAGTCTTGAGATTCTCGCGAATAATGCAGACTTGTTCTTCGGCATGTTGGATAATATCCAGACCTAAGAGTGGATGTTCCCCAGTTTCTGACCAGTTCAGAGGGGTTCAACACTTTCGTCCATATAGCACTTCGAAGGGGGACATCTTCAGACTAGCTTGATAGCTATTATTATAAGAGAACTCGGCATATGGAAGAGATTCCTCCCATTTCTTACCGAAGGAAATTACACAAGCTAGAAGCATGTCTTCGAGAACTTGGTTGACACGTTCAACCTGTCCTTGCGACTGAGGATGAAACGCCATACTGAACGACAGATGAGTTCCCACTTGGAAACTTGCCCCAAATCTTGAAGTGAATAAGCTGCCACGGTCTGAACTGATAACCAGTGGAATACCGTGAAGTGAAACAATTCTGGACATGTAGAGAGTAGCAAGCTGACTAGCAGTGATTGTCTCTTTGACCGCCAAAGAATGTGCAACTTTAGAAAGCTGGTCAATGACGACAAGAATAACATCATTACCTTTCTGAGATTTGGGAAATCTAGTGACGAAGTCCATTTCAACATGGTCCCATTTCCATTCAGGAATAGAGATAGGTTGCAGAGTTCCAGCAGGCCTTTGATGCTCTGCTTTGATACGGCGGCAAACGTCACACTCAGCAACATAACGAGCAATGTCCTGCTTCATATTAGACCACCAGAATCTTTGACGAATATCCTGGTACATCTTTGTACTACCAGGATGGATGGACAGAGGCGTGTCATGAGCTTCTTTCATAACCCTTTTAGTCTTATCTAGGTTTTTCTTTGAACATGGTACCACTAGGCGGCCTTTGAAGTACAAGGCTCCATCATCGACGATAGTGAAGAATGAGGGCTTTCCTTCTGCTAGATGGCGTTTAATCTTATGGACTTCAGAGTCATAACCTTGAATAGTCTTTATACCAGCTACGAGATCTGGTACGACAGCGAGGGTATTTCGAGAACCCTTAGTAACAACATGAAGATTCATCTTTTGGAACTCTGGGGGAGGGGGAGCGAGTGCTCCAGGAGGAACAATATGAAGGTTCAACTTTCTAAATTCTTCGACAAGCGAGGGCTGAACTTTGTGAACCTGGAGGTGGTTGCAGTAAGACTTGCGGCTCAAGGCATCAGCCATTATATTAGCCTTGCCGGGGGTATAGGATATACCCACATCAAAGTCTGCAACAGTCTCCATCCATCTCTACTGACGGAGGTTCAGATCTGGCTGAGTAAACAGATACTTCAGACTTTGGTGGTTGGTGAAGATCTCGCAACGATTACCGAGAAGGTAATGTCGCCACTGCTTCAGTGCATGAATGACATCAGCAAGCTCAAGGTCGTGAACTGGGTAGTTTTCTTGGTGAGGGCACAGTTGACGAGAGGCATAAGCAATCACTCTGCGCTCTTGCATTAGGACACAACCTAATCCTTGACGGGAAGCGTCGCGGTAAATGACGAAGTCCTTCTTAGTATCAGGTGGAGCAAGCACTGGGGCAGAAGTCAACTTGTCTTTGAGCGCCTGGAAACTTTTCTGACACTTGTCTGTCCATTCGAACTTGACACCCTTATGCAACAGATTAGTCAGACGCCTGGCAATCTTGGAGAAGTTCTCGACGAATCGACGGCAATAGCTGGCGAGACCGAGAAAACTTCGGACTTGCTTGACATTCTTCGGAGGAGTCCAATCGAGAATAGCCTAAACTCGTTCAGGGTTGACGGAAATACCATCCTTGGAGATGACATGCCCAAGATAGGTTACTTCGAGGAGCCAGAATTCACACTTGGAATACTTAGCATACAGTTGATGCTCTCGAAGCTTTTCCAGCACAAGACAAAGATGTTCAACATGTTCTTCTTTGTTCTTGGAAAATACAAGGATATCATCCAGATAAACCACGACGAACTTGTCGAGGTAATCCATGAATATATAGTTCATCGGGTGAGAGAAGGTGGCGGGAGCATTCGTTAAGCCGAATGACATGACGGTGTACTCGTATGACCCATACCGAGTCACGAAGGTGGTTTTTGGGATGTCCTCTTCACGAACACAGATCTGGTGGTAACCCAACCTCAAGTCGAGTTTGGAGAACACTGATGAACTAGCCAGTTGATCATAAAGATCATTGATCCGAGGAAGAGGATATTTATTCTGAATGGTAGCTTGGTTTATAGGACAGTAGTCTTGGACTAATCGGTTTGTCCCATCCTTCTTCTTAACAAAGAGAGAAGGTGATCCCCAAGGAGAGCAACTAGGGCGAATGAAACCTTTGACAAGAGATTTGTCGATTTCCTCCTTAAGCTCAATGAGTTCATGCGACGACATCTTGTAGGGTCGTTTAGCTATAGGGGTGGTGCCGGGTTTCAAGTCGATGATGAATTCGACAGCTCTAGCAGGGGGAATCCCTGGAAGTTCTTCTGGGAAGACGTCTTGGAATTCATGAACGACGGGAATGTTTTCAATGCCCTCGAGTGGTGCAGCGTTCAACGCATTCAAGGCATAAAGTCGTGCCTCGGCGTTCTGAACTAGATGAGCTTGGTAAGCTATTATTTCATCAGAAGGGTGTAGCAGATGGACGACCTTAGTGGCGCAAACTATAGAAGCAGTATGCGCTTTCAACCAATCCATTCCCAGAATGAGGTCGATGTTAGACGACTTCAGGATAATGGGAGAGGCATAGAATTCCAGCCCTTCGATTTCCACGGGGACGTCGATGCCAACCAGTGAGGTTTGACATTGTCCCACAGGGGTTTTTACCAATACCGAAGTGTTCATCTCCTCACATTTAACGTCATGCTTGTATGCAAAATCTTCTGACATGAATAAATGCGATGCTCCTGAATCGAATAAAACAGATGCAGGTACTGAATTTACGAGGAGTGTACCCATCACAGTAGCAGGCTGGTCTTGAGCTTCATTAAGATCAATGTGGTTGGCATGAACACGACCATAAGACCTGGCATTATTGTTGCGAGGCTGGTTGTTTCCACGGCCAGCTGCGGGAAGGGCCAGTTGATTCTGATTCTGATTGCAGTCTCTAGCATGGTGACCTGGCTGACCACACTTGTAGTAGAGACCATTATTGGGAGTGGGAACAGGAGCTTGGGGTGGTGGAGCTGGAAGTCTTGGCTGCCTAGTTGGTGGGGGAGGCAGACGCGGTGCAGCATAGGACTGCCTTGGAGCAGGTGCAGTTGGCTGATACATGCTGTTGGGAATCCATATCCTACGCTTCTGCGAAGACGGGCCCGAAGATGAGCCCGTGTCACGGTTGCGCCTGTGAGAGCTCTGGTGTTCCTGCAGACCAGTTTCGACATTGATGGCCTTGTTCACCAAGGTGGCGAAATCGGCAAAGTCGTGCACTAGAAGTGCGAGCTTGATATCAGCTTGAAGGCCATCACGGAACTTCTCTTGTCTGCGTGCATCAGTTGCAATGTCTTCTTCAGCATAGCGGGACAAGTCCAGAAACTCCCGCTGATAAGCTTCCACAGTTTTGTTGCCTTGGGTGAGGCTGCGGAACTCGCGCTTCTTACGGTCCATGACTCCCCGAGGAATGAAGCGAGCACGGAAAGCAACTTGGAAGTCTGGCCAGGTGATGATTGTTCCAACTGGCAGAGTACGCCTATGGCTGTCCCACCATTGAGCAGCGGGTCCTTTCAGGAAGAAAGAAGCAAAGGTGACGTAGCTGGCAGGGGCTACATCAGCAGACTCCATCTCATAGGTGATGTCACGGAGCCAGTCATCAGCATCCAGAGGCTGAGTTGAGCTGCGGTACACGGTTGGGTTGAGGTGCATGAAATCCTGCAGTCACTTGGGTTGGCTGCTGGTTCATATTGGGGCGAGGAAACTGAGCCATAATATTCTCCATGAATTGGCGATTCAGCTCAAACTGTTGCATCATCCCAGCCATGTACTCAGGCGGGGGTGGGGGAGGGTTACCACGACCACCTGGTCTAACCATCCTGCTAATATATAACAGGGGTAGTTCAGCATTGAGAATTTGCAAGGGCAAAAATCATTCATGATGAAACATGCATAATGGAAGGAACATGATAGACATTGCATAGTAGTGGGCATATCTTACAAAAGTGATCATGCATAAAGTTCGGTACACAGAGTTCAGTACACAGGCTAAGAATATCATAGGCGGCACACAGGCTCGCGGCGAATGCATCTAACACTAACAAGCAAGCCTAGATCAGTCCCAGGAGGAACTATGGAGGTAGGTGTAGCCTGACAGCTGGTAGTGACGCGAAGGGAAGACCTCAACGCGAGTAGTCTGGGTCCGCGGATACTCTGGTGCAGAACCCGATGCGCAGGTGGCAGGAGAGGACCAAGTGCGGGAGAGTAGCCTCCCACATCTGGCCAGCCGACGCCCTGGGGCATCACGGTCCTGGCAGGGTAGATCGTAGAACGCGACAGATCACCAGATCGGACAGAGGGGTGCAACAGCGTCAGAGCATGGTACAGGTGCTGGCGGGTGGTGTACAACTCGTGGCGAAGAGCTCGGTTAGCTCTATCCAGCCCATCAGCATGCAGAACCTGGTTCTGATGGTAGAAGGGCTCTCGGGTGACAGTGGAGTAGGTAGCAGTGTAGTATCCCTCCGCACCAACATTGGATGCGATAGCAATGTGCCTGAAGGGGGAGGTGTCCAACTCCTGATACTCACCACGAAGACGTGTCAGAGCAGCGTAAGCAGCATCGTGGACCGCCATATCGATAGTCACTCCAACACCATGAGCAGTCTGTAGCACGGTAGTGGAGTCATACTCCCGAGAGTAGAGGTGGACGATGGCACGGTACTGCTCCTGGTTGAAGTCCTGGTACTCCTCATAGATGGTGTACTCAGGGTGCCAGCGATAACCCAGATAGGTCATCATCTCAACCAACACAGTAGGTGATCCTGAGGCACCAATGGCCGTCGTGTGGCGCACGACCTGTCTCGTGGGTTCCATCTAAAAACAAAGATGTTTCAAAGGAGTCAACTAACAGTGTGGATAATGTTCAATATACAACTCTAAAGAATAGCTAGGGCTTATCCAACTTTGGGGTGAACGTGGTCACGGGATCCTAATGTTAAAGTTAGTAAAATCGTTTAACCCGAGTAGAAGAGAGTTCAGAGTCCCAGAGTAAGGATCGAGGAGTAAAAGATACTAATACCACCCAGATGACGACGTGGGCCCGTAACGCACACAGCCATGTTAGTAAAAGTTTTTGTAATGTCTAGACTCGACTTCGGCCAAGGAGTGTGGAAGGGGGATTCCTACATGCAGTCGGCTCTGATACCAACTTGTGACGCCCCCGATTCAATCGTACACTAATCATACACGCAAACATGTAGGATCAAGATCAGGGACTCACGGGAAGATATCACAACACAACTCTAAAAATAAAATAAGTCATACAAGAATCATATTACAAGCCAGGGGCCTCGAGGGCTCGAATACAAGAGCTCGATCATAGACGAGTCAGCGGAAGCAACAATATGTGAGTACAGACATAAGTTAAACAAGTTTGCCTTAAGAAGGCTAGCACAAATTGGGATACAGATCGAAAGAGGCGCATGCCTCCTGCCTGGGATCCTCCTAAACTACTCCTGGTCGTCGTCAGCGGGCTGCACGTAGTAGTAGGCACCTCCCGAGTAGTAGTAGTCGTTGTCAACGGTGGCGTCTGGCTCCTGGGCTCCAACGTCTGGTCGCAACAATTGAGTATAGAAAGGGGGAAAAGGGGGATCAAAGCAACCGTGAGTACTCATCCAAAGTACTCGCAAGCAAGGAGCTACACTACATATGTATGCATTGGTATCAAATGGAAAAGGCTATCATATGTGGATGAACTACAGAATGTCGGAATAAGAGGGGGATAGCTAGTCCTTTCGAAGACTACGCTTCTGGTAACCTCCATCTTGCAGCAGGAGAAGAGAGTAGATGGTAAGTTCACCAAGTAGCATCGTGTAGCATAATCCTAACCGATGATCCTCCCCTCGTCGCCCTGTGAGAGAGCGATCATCAGTTGTATCTGGCACTTGGAAGGGTGTGTTTTATTAAGTATCCGGTTCTAGTTGTCATAAGGTCAAGGTACAACTCCAAGTCGTCCTGTTACTGAAGATCATGGTTATTCGAATAGATTAACTTCCCTGCAGGGGTGCACCACATAACCCAACACGCTCGATCCCATTTGGCCGGACACACTTTCCTGGGTCATGCCCGGCCTCAGAAGATCAACACATCACAGCCCTACCTAGGCACAACAGAGAGGTCAGCATGCCGGTCTAAATCCTATGGCGCAGGGGTCTGGGCCCATCGCCCATTGCACACCTGCATGTTGCGTACGCGGCCGGAAGCAGAACTAGCCCCCTCAATACAAGAGTAGGCTTACGGTCCAATCCGGCGCGCGCCACTCAGTCGCTGACGTCATGAAGGCTTCGGCTGATACCACGACATCGAGTGCCCATAACTGTCCCCGCGTAGATGGTTAGTGCGTATAGGCCAGTGGCCAGACTCAGATCAAATACCAAGATCTCGTTAAACGTGTTATCTTGAAATAACCGCGAACGCCGACCAGGTCCAGGCCCACCTCTCTCCTAGGTGGTCTCAATCCGCCCTGTCGCTTTGCCACAAAGATCCACATAGAGGGCTGTCGGGGAAGTATGTCCTTCCAGCCCCCAATTCATGAATCAACCGCGGGTACTCCTCGAGCCAACCCGACTTTAGTCATCACATGTATCATGTATAAAGTATATAGTAAATACCCGTGATCACCTCCCGAGTGATCACGACCCGATAGTATAGCATGGCAGACGGACAAGAATGTAGGGCCACTGATGATAAACTAGCATCCTATACTAAACATTACGATTGCAGGTAAAGGTAACAACAGTAGTAGCAAGGACAGGCTATGCATCAGGATAGGATTAACGGAAAGCAGTAACATGCTACACTACTCTAATGCAAGCAGTATAGAGAAGAGTAGGCGATATCTGGTGATCAAGGGGGGGGGCTTGCCTGGTTACTCTGGCAAGAGAGAGGGGTCGTCAACACCGTAGTCGTACTGGGTAGCAGCGGCGTCGGTCTCGGTGTCTAGCGAGAGATGAGGGGGAAGAAACAATAAATATAATGCAAACAAATGCATGACGATGCATGACATGACAAATCATGATGCTAGGTGTGCCCTAACGCGGTACGAGGTGGTACCGGTGAAGGGGGAAAACATCCGGGAAAGTACTCCCGGTGTTTCGCGTTTTCGGACAGATGAACCAAAGGGGGAAAGTTGCGTGTTCGCTATGCTAGGGATGCGTGGCGGACGAACGGGCTGCGTATCCGGATTCGTCTCGTCGTTCTGAGCAACTTTCATGTTGAAAATAATTTAATCCGAGTTACGGATTAAAAGATATGATTTTCTAAAGATTTTATTATTATTCTAAAATTATTTTTAATTCAAAAATAAATGCTAAATTGCTAGGCGCACCCAGCACAGTGTACACAAAAGTGTACCCAGTGGCTGACAGGTGGGCCAGAGGGACCTAGTTGACCAGTCAACGTTTGACTGGTCAACAGGGGTGGGACCCCCCTGTCATTGACTGTTTTAGTCTACTCTAACAGTTTAGTTAGTTTAGTTAGTTATTTGGTTAATCTTAATTATGATTAATTAGTTTAATTAGTGTAGTTAATTGTTTAGTTTAATTAATCAAAATTAATTAAGTTAATTAATTAATTAATTATTATTATTAATTCTTTAAAAAAATCTTTTTTATGGAAATGTTCTGGAGGCGGGGCCCTCCTGTCATAGGCCCATGGTCATAGTGGGTTCGGGCGACGGGTTACGGGCGCATTTTGAGCGCCCGATAGGGCGTAGCGGGGCAAGGCCACCACGGTGTAGCAGGGCGAGGCCAAAGGCGCACGCCGGCGGGAGGGCAGCTGCGGACGCGGGCCCGGACTAGGGCGGATCCGAGCGCGGGGCGGTGGCTGGCGACGCCGCACGGCGAGCACTGGCTAACGGCAGACAGAGGAGAAGGGTCGGAGCAGGGCAACAGTGGAGGAGGAGCAGCAGCAGACGCAGCTTGCGACTGCGGTTAGCGGTGGGTCGGCGAGCAACGGTGATGCTAGGCGACGCACGGAGGAAGGTTGCGGGCGTGCACGTGGGCGAGGCACAGGGCGCGATGGGGAGCAGGGGAGTAGGGGCGCGGCCACGCATCGGGCGCGGACGGCACGGGCACGGCGAACAAAGGAAGGCCCGAGGCATGGGCGGGCGGCTTGTAGGGCGCGGGTGGCGCGGGTGTGGGCGCGCGAGCACGCGCACGCTTCGTTGCGGGGAGGCCCGGTGAGCACGGAGCGATCGACGTGGAGCAGGCGGAGCGGAGGACCGAGCGGTGCGGTGGCGACAATGGGCGAGGCCAGCGGGCGGCGCACACGCGGTGGCGGCCGGGGCGATGCACGGGTGCGCGCGGAGGAGCACTGCGGGGCAAGGGAGAGAGAGGAGGGAGGGGCGCGCGCTCACGGGGGGTTTGTAGGGCTCGGGGCAACGGGGGCGAGGAGGAGGACGGAGACGGGTGCAGGGGAGGAAGCAGGCCGGCGGGGGCGTCCGGCGAGGCGATGGACGGCGACGGCGATCCGGGCGGCGGGGTCGGGGTGTTGCGGCGATCTCCTCCCGATCCAATCGGGAGAGAGGGGGAGATATTTCCGTGGGGGGGGGGGAGTGGGTGTCGGTGGAGTGGGTTACGGGGGGTGAGGGGATAAGGAGTGGGGGTGGGTTGGCCGGTTGGGCCGGTGGAGGCCAGCTGGGCCACTTGGCCCAGCGGGGGGAGGGGGGGTGGGTTTTTCTCTTTTTTATAGTTTTAGTTTTAGTTTTTTTGTATTTTCTTTTCTTTTACTTATTTACTTTTCTGTTTTAAATCATTTTAAATTATTTAGTCCTTTTATAAAAACGTGTTTACTACACCATAAATTCCCAGGCATTTATTTGCACACACCGAACATTTTTGTTTTAATTTTTGAAAACTTTTATTATTTAACTTTATTTTAAATTTGAATTTAAATCGGTTTTGAACTAGCGATAGGTTAGCAACAGTAACCGTGGCGACATGGCATCATTACCGGGATTACTGTAGCATGATTATCCGGGTGTTACAGTGCTTAATGGTATTGTTAAACTTAAGGTATTTCCGTTTTCGCTTAGAGATCGTGCTAAAGCTTGGTTTTCGTCTTTGCCTAAAAATAGTATTGATTCATGAAATAAGTGCAAGGATGCTTTTATCTCTAAGTATTTTCCTCCCGCTAAGATCATCTCTCTTAGAAATGATATTATGAATTTTAAGCAACTTGATCATGAACATGTTGCACAAGATTAGGAGAGGATGAAATTAATGATACGTAATTGCCCTACACATGGTTTGAATTTATGGATGATTATACAAAAAAATTATGCCGGATTGAATTTTGCTTCTAGAAATATTTTAGATTCGGCCGCGGGAGGCACTTTTATGGAAATCACTTTAGGAGAAGCTACCAAACTCCTAGATAATATTATGGTTAATTATTCTCAATGGCACACTGAAAGATCTACTAGTAAAAAGGTGCATGCAGTTGAAGAGATTAATGTTTTGAGTGGAAAGATGGATGAACTTATGAAATTGTTTGCTAATAAGAGTGCTCCTACTGATCCTAATGATATGCCTTTGTCTACTTTTATTGGGAATAATAATGGATCTATGGATGTGAATTTTGTTGGTAGGAACAATTTTGGTAACAACGCATATAGAGGTAATTTTAGTTCTAGGCCGTTTCCTAGCAATTCATCTAATAATTATGGTAATTCCTACAAAAATTCTTATGGAAATTATAATAATATGCCCTCTAATTTTGAATCTAGTATTAAAGAATTTATTAGTTCACAAAAGAGTTTCAATGCTTTGATTGAAGAAAAAATGCTTAAGATTGATGAGTTGGCTAGGAACGTGGATATAATTTCTCTTGATGTTGATTCTTTGAAACTTAGATCTATTCCACCTAAGCATGATATCAATGAGTCTCTCAAAGCCATGAGAATTTCCATTGATGAGTGCAAAGAAAGAACTGTTAGGATGCGTGCTAAGAAAGATTGCTTTGTGAAAGCATGTTCTTCTAGTTTTCATGATAATAAGGATGAAGATCTAAAAGTGATTGATGGGTCCCATATTAAATCTTTGTTTTGCAATATGAATCTTGATAATGATGGGACTGGAGATGAGTCAACTTTAGTTAGAAGGCGTCCCAATGATTCGGAGTTTTTAGATCTTGATGCAAAAATTGTTAAAAGTGGGATTGAAGAGGTTAAAACGTCAAATTGCAATGAACCCACTATCTTGGATTTCAAGGAATTTAGTTATGATAATTGCTCTTTGATAGATTATATTTCCTTGTTGCAATCCGTGCTAAAATCTCCTCATGCTTATAGTAAAAAATAAAGCTTTTACTAAACATATCGTTGATGCTTTGATGCAATCTTATGAAGAAAAATTTGAGTTGGAAGTTTCTATCCCTAGAAAACTTTATGATGAGTGGGAACCTGCAATTAAAATTAAAATTAAAGATCATGAATGCTATGCTTTGTGTGATTTGGGTGCTAGTGTTTCCACGATCCCAACTTTGTGTGATTTGCTAGGTTTCCGTGAATTTGATGATTGTTCTTTAAACTTGCACCTTGCGGATTCCACTATTAAGAAACCTATGGGAAAGATTAATGATGTTCTTATTGTTGCAAATAGGAATTATGTGCTCGTAGATTTCATTGTTCTTGATATAGATTGCAATCATTCATGTCCTATTATTCTTGGTAGACCTTTCCTTAGAACGATTGGTGCAATTATTGATATGAAGTAAGGGAATATTAAATTCCAATTTGCGTTAAAGAAAGGCATGGAACACTTCCCTAGAAAGAAAATTAAATTACCATATGAATCTATTATCAGAGCCACTTATGGATTGCCTACCATATATGGCAATACCTATATCTATCTTCGATTTTATGCCTAGCTAGGGGCGCTTAATTAGTGTTTGTGCCAAGTAGAACCGTTGGGAAGACTTGGGAAAAGTCTTCTTGATCTTGCTGTAAAAAACAGAAACTTTAGCGTTCACGAGAATTGCTGCCATTTTTTATTGGAGAGTGATATTTAGTTAATTATTTTTGAATATGATTAATAGACAAATTCCTCACGTCCAGCAATTTATTTCAGAATTTTTGGGGTTCCAGAAGTTTGCGTTAGTTACAGATTACTACAGACTGTTCTGTTTTTGACAGATTCTGTTTTTCGTGTGTTGTTTGCTTATTTTGATGAATCTATGGCTAGTAATAGAGTTTATAAACCATAGAGAAGTTGTAATACAGTAGTTTTAACACCAATATAAATAAATAATGAGTTCATTACAGTACCTTGAAGTGGTGTTTTGTTTTCTTTTGCTAACAGAGATCACGACGATTTTCTTTCAAGTTTTGTGTTGTGAAGTTTTCAAGTTTTGGGTAAAGATTTGATGGATTATGGAACAAGGAGTGGCAAGAGCCTAAGCTTGGGGATTCTCAAGGCACCCCAAGGTAAATCCAAGGACACAGAAATCCTAAGCTTGGGGATGCCCCGGAAGGCATCCCCTCTTTTGTCTTCGTTCATCGGTAACTTTACTTGGAGCTATATTTTTATTCACCACATGATATGTGTTTTGCTTGGAGCGTCTTGTATGATTTGAGCATTTTCTTTTTAGTTTACCATAATCATCCTTGCTGTACACACCTTTTGAGAGAGACACACATGAATCGAAATTTATTAGAATACTCTATGTGCTTCACTTATATCTTTTGAGCTATATAGTTTTTGCTCTAGTGCTTCACTTATATCTTTTAGAGCACGGCGATGGTTTTATTTTATAGAAATAATTGATCTCTCATGATTCACTTATATTATTTTGGGAGTCCTTTAGAACAACATGGAAATTTGCTTTTATGAATTATAAAAACTTTCATATAAGTGCATTGAATACTAAGAGAAGTTTGATACTTGATGATTGTTTTGAGATATGGAGATGGTGATATTAGAGTCATGCTAGTTGAGTAGTTGTGAATTTGATAAATACTTGTGTTGAAGTTTGTGATTCCCGTAGCATGCATGTATGGTGAACCGTTATGTGATGAAGTCGGAGCATGATTTATTTATTGATTGCCTTCCTTATGAGTGGCGGTCGGGGACGAGCGATGGTCTTTTCCTACCAATCTATCCCCCTAGGAGCACCCTTCCACCATTGCTAGCCTCTCTAGTATCGCACAACTTTCGCCGGTACCATAAACCCACCATATACCTTCCTCAAAACAGCCACCATACCTACCTATTATGGCATTTTCATAGCCATTCCGAGATATATTGCCATGCAACTTTCCACCGTTCCGTTTGTTATGACACGCTTCATCATTATCATATTGCCATGCATGATCATGTAGTTGACATCGTATTTGTGGCAAAGCCACCGTTCATAATTCTTTCATACATGTCACTCTTGATTCATTGCATATCCCGGTACACCGCCGGAGGCATTCACATAGAGTCATATTTTGTTCTAAGTATTGAGTTGTAATTCTTGAGTTGTAAGTAAAAAGAAGTGTGATGATCATCATTATTAGAGCATTGTCCCAGTGAGGAAAGGATGATGGAGACTATGATTCCCCCACAAGTCGGGATGAGACTCCAGACGAAAAAAAGAAAGGAAAAGAGGCCAAAAAAAAGAAGGCCCAAATAAAAAATGAGAGAAAGAGAGAAGGGACAATGTTACTATCCTTTTCCACACTTGTGCTTCAAAGTAGCACCATGATCTTTATGATAGAGAGTCTCCTATGTTGTCACTTTCATTAACTAGTGGGAATTTTACATTATAGAACTTGGCTTGTATATTCCAATGACGGGCTTCCTCAAATTGCCCTAGGTCTTCGTGAGCAAGCAAGTTGGATGCACACCCACTTAGTTTCTTTTGTTGAGCTTTGATACACTTATAGCTCTAGTGCATCCGTTGCATGGAAATCCCTACTCAGTCACATTGATATCTATTAATGGGCATCTCCATAGCCCGTTGATACGCCTAGTTGATGTGAGACTATCTTCTCCTTTTTTGTCTTCTCCACAACCACCATTCTATTCCACCACAGTGCTATATCCATGGCTCACGCTCATATATTGCGTGAATCTTGAAAAAGTTTGAGAACATCAAAAGTATGAATCAATTGCTTGGCTTGTCATCAGGGTTGTGCATGATTTAATATTTTGTGTGATGAAGATAGAGTATAGCCAGACTATATGATTTTTTAGGGATAACTTTCTTTGGCCATGTTATTTTGAGAAGACATGATTGCTTAGTCAGTATGCTTGAAGTATTATTATTTTTATGTCAACATTAAACTTTTATCTTGAATCTTTCTGTCGGCGTTCTGGGAATGGGGGTCCCTAGACTTGCCTGCCTGCGGCCCACGGCGTGGCTCTACGAGCGGGCCCGTACGACCCATCTTCACCAGCAAAGGCTCAAGACCCTCGCGAGGGGCCAAGCCTCACGAGGCGGACGACACAAGACCTCAGGAGCGGCCTCACTAGGCTGGCTCGCGAGGGGCGGAGAGTTCAAGGTCACGCCAACCTTGCGAGGTTCCAGTGACGTGAGCCATGACGACCAAGGCCAGGCGGGCGCCAGCGCGTACAATGTCCTCGTTTCCTCTTTGGTGCTAAGGAAGCAGACGCAGGCGCGGAGTACCGAGGTGTCAAGAAAAGGTTTCCATATCAGTGCAACAAGACCAAGACCAGAAGGACGGCAAGACGGAGGTCACCGTGGGGCCCAAGACGGCGTCGCTGCCAGAGCCTTTGACAGGCGAAGACTGCTTTTGTCAGGATAAGCTGTACTAGCTGTCCCCTTTCAAATTAGCCATTGTTGGCTCCCTTCCCGCTCAATATTTGGGGAGGGGACCAGTGCCTCTAAATAGGACTAGCCACCACCGTAGCTAGGGAGAGGATAGATAGACCAGTCTGGCCAAGAGAGACCAGGACAACCACGAGTTCACCAAGCACAAGAACACCTCTCCTCGGGAGGCTGTTCTTCCCCTTGTACTAATCATCCTCAACCCAAGAGGCAATCCACCACACCACACTGGACTAGGGTATTACACCACAACGGTGGCCCGATAAATCTTGTGTCCCTTGTGTTGTGAGTTTGTCGAGTTAGTTCGTAAGATCTTAGCCGAGCTAGGACGTGGATCGGTAGGGGGTAGATCTTCGCGCGCACCCCAGTGCTCAAACCTTAAGGGTTTTGCCGGAACGCATGATTCGACATTTGGCGCGCTAGGTAGGGGGCGCCGGAGCTTCTCTCCTGCCGGTCGACTCACCAACACTTTGCGGTTCCAATGTCAGGCGACTCGAGGACCAACGCCGACCGCTGGGCAGCCTGGCCAGCTCGGACGGCGCTACCAGCCCAGGAAGACCACAACCCCACGCCTCAGGCGGCACACGCACCGCCAAGCACCGCGGGGCACGGGCGGCGCGGTCACTCACCCTCTGCTCTTACTCCCCGACAGACGCGGGCTGCTGCAAGGGCCGCAAGCCACGCCGCGGCGACGGTGCCGCACATCAGGAGGGAGCAGGTGAGCATGCGGGCCGCACTCATGGTGGCACGGTAGCTGCTTCGGTGCCGACTAATGGAGAGCGGCCGGGATGCACTACTGGAACGCGTCGCCGAGCTACTGGACGCGGCGGCCATGGGAGCACCGCCCTTCTGCTACCAGCTCACGCCGCAGGCAGTGGTAGGATCCCATGGCGGGCCTCGCTGCACCCGCATACCCCCAAGTGCGCCCGGGGTCTTCGTCGACATCAGCACGATCCACGGCGGAGGGCGCCCCCTTGCACCCGCACCACCTCAGATCTCGAGCCGGGCTTGGAAGAAGAGGCGCTAGGAGCTGAGGCCTTCCACGAGCCGTCTGAGAGCCCCGCCAACCGCGTCGCCGACAACAGCTACAGGGTACCACTAATCTCCCAGGGGCAGGCTTACGCTAACCATGAATCGCAAGTGAACCAGGCCACAGCACCAGGCGACGGTTCTGGCGCGGTGGTATCCGTCTCGCCAGAAGAGGCTCACTAGGGGCTGTCTGGGAGGGGCCAGGAGCAAGGACCCTCCCCGCGTCGCATGGAGCAAGGCAACGCCCGGAGGTAGGCCCTCTGCCGGGGTGGCGCCGGCGACCCTTCCCCCAGCAGAGGACCCGTGGTCGCCGAGGGAACCGCTAGCGTCCCCTTTACCCTCATTGGGCCGTCCTTGTCTTCGGTCGTCCCGGCGGTGGTAGGGGGTGGCGCAAGGCGGGGCCCTCGTCACGCGATATGAAGTAAGGCTAATGCCTGTTAAGATCGCCGCCCGTGACACTGATACGTCTCCAATGTATCTATAATTTTTGATTGTTCCATGTTATTATATTATCTATTTTGGATGTTTATGGGCTTTATTAAACACTTTTATATTATTTTTGGGACTAACCTATTAACCCAGAGGCCAGTGCCAGTTTCTGTTTCCCCTTGTTTCAGTGTTTCGCAGAAAAGGAATATCAAATGGAGTCCAAACGGAATGAAACCTTCGGGAGCATGATTTTTGGAACGAACGTGATCTAGGAGAATTGGAGTTGAAGTCAAGGAAGCTTCGAGGTGGCCACGAGGTAGGGAGGTGCGCCTACCCCCTGGGCGCGCCCCCACCCTCATGGGCCCCTCGTGGCTCCCCTGACCGACTTCTTTTGCCTATATATATCCATATACCCTAAAAACTTCAGGGAGAATAATAGATCGGGAGTTCCGCCGCCAGAAGCCTCCGTAGCCACCGAAAACCAATCTAGACCCGTTCTAACACCCTGCCGGAGGGGGGAATCCCTCTCTGGTGGCCATCTTCATCATCCTGGTGCTCTCCATGACGAGGAGGGAGTAGTTCTCCCTCGGGGCTGAGGGTATGTACCAGTAGATATGTGTTTGATCTCTCTCTCTCTCTCTTGTGTTCTTGAGTTGGCACGATCTTGATGTATCGCGAGCTTTGCTATTATATTTGGATCTTACGATGTTTCTCCCCCTCTACTCTCTTGTGATGAATTGAGTTTTCCCTTTGAAGTTATCTTATTGGATTGAGTCTTTAAGGATTTGAGAACACTTGATGTATGTCTTGCACGTGCTTATCTGTGGTGACAATGGGATATCATGTGATCCACTTGATGTATGTTTTGGTGATCAACTTGCGAGTTCCGTGACCTCGTGAACTTATGCATAGGGGTTGGCACACGTTCTCATCTCGACTCTCCGGTAAAAACTTTGGGGCACTCTTTGAAGTTCTTTGTGTTGGTTGAATAGATGAATCTGAGATTGTGTGATGCATATCATATAATCATACCCATAGATACTTGAGGTGACATTGGAGTATCTAGGTGACATTAGGGTTTTGGTTGATTTGTGTCTTAAGGTGTTATTCTAGTACGAACTCTATGATAGATTGAACAGAAAGAATAGCTTCATGTTATTTTACTACGGTCTCTTGAATAGATCGATCAGAAGGGATAACTTTGAGGTGGTTTCATACCCTACCATAATCTCTCTGTTTGTTCTCCGCTATTAGTGACTTTGGAGTGACTCTTTGTTGCATGTTGAGGGATAGTTATATGATCCAATTATGTTATTATTGTTGAGAGAACTTGCACTAGTGAATGTATGAACCCTAGGCCTTGTTGCAACGCATTGCAATACCGTTTGTGCTCACTTTTATCATTAGTTACCTTGCTGTTTTTATATTTTCAGATTACAAAAACCATTATCTACTATCCATATTGCACTTGTATCATCATCTCTTCGCCGAACTAGTGCACCTATACAATTTACCATTGTATTGGGTGTGTTGGGGACACAAGAGACTCTTTGTTATTTGGTTGCAGGGTTGTTTGACAGAGACCATCTTCATCCTACGCCTCCTACGGATTGATAAACCTTAGGTCATCCACTTGAGGAAAGTTGCTACTGTCCTACAAACCTCTGCACTTGGAGGCCCAACAATGTCTACAAGAAGAAGGTTGTGTGGTAGACATCAAGCTCTTTTCTGGCGCCGTTGCCGGGGAGGTTAGCGCTTGAAGGTATATCTTTAGATCTTGCAATCGAATCTTTTAGTTTCTTGTTTTATCACTAGTTTAGTCTATAAAAGAAAATTACAAAAAAATGGAATTGAGGGTACCTCATATGCTTCATCTTTTTAATATCTTTCATGAAAATAAGGATTCCCATAATTGTGCTCAATTGCTAGAGGAAGAATGCATTAGAACGTTTGGCACTAAATCTTTGAATGATCAGCATGATTGCAATGTTGTTAGTATGAATTCTTTGAATACCCATGATGCTAATGATATGCAAAGCCACAAGCTTGGGGATGCTATGTTTGATGAAGATGATACTTTTTGTCCCCCAAGTTTTGATGAGCAAATTTATTATGATGATAGCATGCCTCCTATTTATGATGATTATATTGATGAAAGTGGGTTTGGAAGAGTGTCAACTTTAGGAAGTAATGGTCCCACAATTTTGGAGGGTGTTGAATCTTATTGTGATAATTATGAAAGTGGATTTGGAGAGGTCATGACTTTACTTAGTGATGAATCCACTATTTCGGATGAGGTTCCAATTGATTATGTGAACAAAGTTGCTATCTATGATGATTATTGTTATGACTTGTATGCTATTAAGAATAATGATAACCATGAAACTTGTCATCATGATTTTAGTTTTCAACTGGATTATGCCTCACATGGTAATTATTTTGTTGAGTTTACTCCCACTATTATTCATGAGAAGAAATTTTCTTATGTGGAGAGTAATAAAAATTATATGCTTGTAGATCATGAAAATAATGATTTATGTGATGGTTATATTGTTGAATTCATTCATGATGCTACTGAAAATTATTATGAGGGAGGAATATATGCTAGTAGTAATTGCAATAATATCAAGTGTCCTCTCTATGTGCTTAAAGTTTTGAAGTTATGCTTGTTTTGCCGTCCTGTGCTAGTTGATTATTGTTCCCATAAGTTGCTTGCTCACAAAATCCCTATGCATAGGAAGAGGGCTAGACTTAAATGTGCTAGTCATATTCTTCATGATGCTCTCTTTATGTTTCAATTCTTATCTTTTATGTGAGCATCATTGAAATCATCATGCCTAGCTAGGGGCGTCAAACGATAGCGCTTGTTGGGAGGCAACCCAATTTTATTTTTGTTCCTGTTTAGTAATAAATAATTCATCTAGCCTCTGTTTAGATGTGGTTTTATGTTTTAATTAGTGTTTGTGCCAAGTAAAGCCTTTAGGACCTTCTTGGGTGATTGTTATTTGATCTTGCTATAAAAAACAGAAAGTATGCGCTCACGAGAATAATTTTCATTTTTACCAGAGAGCGATAAAATACCAATTCCAACTGCAGTAGATCATGAAAAAAATTGCCTAGGACTTCCTAATTTCTTAGGATTTTTGGAGTTACAGAAGTATTCGGAACCTACAGATTACTACAGCCTGTTCTTTTTTTGACAAATTCTGTTTTCTATGTGTTGTTTGCTTATTTTGATGAATCTATGAGTAGTATCGGGGGGTATGAACCATAGAGAAGTTGGAATACAGTAGATATTACACCAATATGAATTTAGAATGAGTTCACAACAGTACCTAAGTGGTGATTTATTTTCTTATACTAACGGAGCTTACGAGTTTTCTGTTAAGTTTTGTGTTGTGAAGTTTTCAAGTTTTGGTAAAGATTCGATGGACTATGGAATAAGGAGTGGGAAGAGCCTAAGCTTGGGGATGCCCAAGGCACCCCAAGGTAATATTCAAGTGCAACCAAGAGCCTAATCTTGGGGATGCCCCGGATGGCATCCCCTCTTTCGTCTTCATTCATCGGTAACTTTACTTGGAGCTATATTTTTATTCGCCACATGATATGTGTTTTTCTTGGAGAATCATTTTATTTTATTTTGTTTTGCTTGATGTTTTAATAAAGTACCAATATCTGAAATTATTAAATGTTAGAGTCTTCACATAGTTGCATAATTATTCGACTACTCATATATCTTTCGGAGTAGTTTGTCATTTGCTCTAGTGCTTCACTTATATCTTTTAGAGCACGGTGGTGGTTTTATTTCATACAAATAATTGATCTCTCATACTTCATTTATATTATTTTGAGAGTCCTTTAGAACAACATGGTAATTTTCTTTTAGGCATAATAAAAACTATCATAAAAAGTGCATTGAATACTATGAGAAGTTTGATATTTGATGATTGTTTTGAGATATGAAGATGGTGATATTAGAGTCATGCTAGTTGAGTAATTGTGAATTTGAGAGGTACTTTGTTAAAGTTTGTGATTCCCGTAGCATGCATGTATGGTGAACCGTAAAGTGATGAAGTCGGAGCATGATTTATTTATTGATTGTCTTCCTTATGAGTGGCGGTCGGGGACGAGCGATGGTCTTTTCCTACCAATCTATCCCCCTAGGAGCATGCGCGTAGTACTTTGTTATGATAACTAATATATTTTTGTAATAAGTATGTGAGTTCTTTATGACTAACGTTGAGTCCATGGATTATACGCACTCTCACCCTTCCACCATTGCTAGCCTCTCTTGTGTCGCGCAACTTTCGCCGGTACCATACACCCACCATTACCTTCCTCAAAACAGCCACCATACCTACCTATTATGGCATTTCCATAGCCATTCCGAGATATATTGCCATGCAACTTTCCACTGTTCCCTTATTATGACAGGCTTCATCATTGTCATATTGCTTTGCATGATCATGTAGTTGACATTGTATTCGTGGCAAAGCCACCGTTCATAATTCTTTCATACATGTCACCCATGAGTCATTGCACATCCCGGTACACCACCGGAGGCATTCATATAGAGTCATATTTTGTTCTAAGTATCGAGTTGCAATTCTTGAGTTGTAAGTAAATAAAAGTGTGATGATCATCATTATTAGAGCATTGTCCCAATGAGAAAAGGATGATGGAGACTATGATTCCCCCACAAGTCGGGATGAGACTCCGGACGAAAAAAAGGCCATAAAAAGAGAGAAGGGGCAATGCTACTATCCTTTTACCACACTTGTGCTTCAAAGTAGCACCATGATCTTCATGATAGAGAGTCTCCTATGTTGTCACTTTCATATACTAGTGGAATCTTTCATTATAGAACTTGGCTTGTATATTCCAATGATGGCCTTCCTCAAAATGCCCTAGGTCTTCATGAGCAAGAGAGTTAGATGCACACCCACTTAGTTTCTTTTTGAGCTTTGATACACTTATAGCTCTAGTGCATCCGTTGCATGGCAATCCCTACTCACTCACATTGATATCTATTGATGGGCATCTCCATAGCTCGTTGATACGCCTAGTTGATGTGAGACTATCTTCTCCTTTTTGTCTACTCCACAACCACCATTCTATTCCACCTATAGTGTTATGTCCATGGCTCACGCTCATGTATTACGTGAAGATTGAAAAAGTTTGAGAACATCAAAAGTATGAAACAATTGCTTGGCTTGTCATCGGGGTTGTGCATGATTTAAATATTTTGTGTAATGAACATAGAGCATAGCCAGACTATATGATTTTGTAGGGATAGCTTTCTTTGGCCATGTTATTTTGAGAAGACTTGATTACTTTGTTAGTATGCTTGAAGTATTATTATTTTTATGTCAATATTAAACTTTTGTCTTGAATCTTATGGATCTGAATATTCTTGCCACAATAAATAGAATTACTTAGAGAAATATGTTAGGTAGCATTCCAAATCAAAAATTCTGCTTTTATCATTTACGTACTCAGGGACGAGCAGGAATTAAGCTTGGGGATGCTAATACGTCTCCAACGTATCTATAATTTTTGATTGTTCCATGCTATTATATTATCTGTTTTGGATGTTTATGGGCTTTATTAAACACTTGTATATTATTTTTGGGACTAACCTATTAACCCAGAGCTCAGTGCCAGTTTCTGTTTTTCCCTTGTTTTAGTGTTTCGCAGAAAAGGAATAACAAACAGAGTCCAAACGGTATGAAACCTTCGGGAGCGTGATTTTTGGAACGAACGTGATCCAGGAGACTTGGAGTTGAAGTCAAGGAAGCTTCGAGGTGGCCACGAGGCAGGGAGGCGCGCCTGCCCCCCGGGCGTGCCCCCACCCTCGTGGGCCCCTCGTGGCTCTCCTGACCGACTTCTTTCACCTATATATATCCATATACCCTAAAAACTTCGGGGAGAGGAATAGATCGGGAGTTCTGCCACCAGAAGCCTCCGTAGCCATCGAAAACCAATCTAGACCCGTTCTGACACCCTGCCGGAGGGGGGAATCCTTCTCCGGTGACCATCTTCATCATCCCGGTTCTCTCCATGACGAGGAGGGAGTAGTTCTCCCTCGGGGCTGAGGGTATGTACCAGTAGCTATGTGTTTGATCTCTCCCTCTCGTGTTCTTGAGTCGGCACGATCTTGATGTATCGCGAGCTTTGCTATTATACTTGGATCTTATGATGTTTCCCCCCTCTACTCTCTTGTGATGAATTGAGTTTTCCCTTTGAAGTTATATTATCGGATTGAGTCTTTAAGGATTTGAGAACACTTGATGTATGTCTTGCACGTGTTTATATGTGGTGACAATGGGATATCACATGATCCACTTGATGCATGTTTTGATGATCAACTTGCAAGTTCCGTGACCTCGTGAACTTATGCATAGGGGTTGGCACACGTTTTTGTCTTGACTCTCCGTAAAAACTTTGGGGCACTCTTTGAAGTTCTTTGTGTTGGTTGAATAGATGAATCTGAGATTATGTGATGCATATTGTATAATCATACCCACGGATACTTGAGGTGACATTGGAGTATCTAGGTGACATTAGGGTTTTGGTTGATTTGTGTCTTAAGGTGTTATTCTAGTACAAACTCTATGATAGATTGAACAGAAAGAATAGCTTCATGTTATTTTACTACGTACTCTTGAATAGATCTATCAGAAAGGATAACTTTGAGGTGGTTTCGTACCCTACCATAATCTCTTCGTTTGTTCTCCGCTATTAGTGACTTTGGAGTGACTCTTTGTTGCATGTTGAGGGATAGTTATATGATCCAATTATATTATTATTGTTGAGAGAACCTGCACTAGTGAAAGTATGAACCCTAGGCCTTGTTGCAACGCATTGCAATACCGTTTGTGCTCACTTTTATCATTAGTTACCTTGCTGTTTTTATATTTTCAGATTACAAAAACCATTATCTACTATACATATTGCACTTGTATCACCATCTCTTCGCCGAACTAGTGCACCTATACAATTTACCATTGTATTGGTTGTGTTGGGGACACAAGAGACTCTTTGTTATTTGGTTGCAGGGTTGTTTGAGAGAGACCATCTTCATCCTACGCCTCCCACGGATTGATAAACCTTAGGCCATCCACTTGAGGGAAATTTGCTACTGTCCTACAAATCTCTGCACTTGGAGGCCCAACAACGTATATAATAAGAAGATTGTGTAGTAGACATCAGACACTCTCACATAATAACGAGTGGGGTTGTACACGCCCAGGAGTCTCAGGAGTGCCGCCCTTGGGCCTCGGGGGCTCCCTCACACGCCCAGTGGCAGCACTTAGCTCCGTCCTGATGAGAAGACGTCGAAGACTAGACTAGACTAGGCGCTTTGGCTCTCTTTTTCTGTAACCCTGCCTTCTGGATTTGGATTTAAGTTGAAGTCGAATTTTCGTTTGATGCGCGGGGGGGGGGGGTGCCTTTTTCTTGTTTGAGCTATTTCTCGCAGTCTGGTTCTTGCCTTATTTCGGAGTTCGCGCCTGTTGCTCCCCCCTCGCGGGCCCCTCGTGAGCGGGGCTGGGCATGAAGCACACGAGCCACGCACGTGTCGCGCTGCGACTAGCGCTCGCTTATCGCACAACCCCCTCGGGCGTGTCGACGAATTCCTCAGGAGCTTCCCAGAAGCTCACAATCTCCTGAGCCGGTTTTGGGCTCGGCCAGGTTAAGGTAAACCACAACAGCAGCCTTGCCCTAGCATACGTGAGTTCGTGAAGACACATATTCAATTCAACCTAAAGGGATAGAGGCGGTATTATATTTACATGAGGGGCTCCCCCTCCCAAAATTCTCTTACAACCTCTGGGGCCGCGCCCGAGCTTCTACGTGCAGGGCAAACAGGTGAGAATCATGGAATCAATCGGACAAATCGCTTGCTGCTCCCCCAGGATTGCCCTCGGACGCGTCACTGGCATCGCTGCCGTCATCATTGGCATTACCATCACCTCCCTCAGCGCCGCCATCGCCATCATCGATCACGTCGCCTTCGTCCGCCGCAACTACCACCCCATCATCGTCAGAAGTGAAGGCCCTGACCAGCGCATCCACGTTGTCTTCAACCCATCGCGCCAGGTCACCCCGGATGGCTTCAGGTACGGGAGCAATGGCGGCGTCAAAATCGAAGTTGGGATCGGCGTTCTGGAGATGGCTGAAGACGTGGGAGAACGCGCGCTCGAGCAGGCTGTGACTTCTCTCTTCAACAAGCTGGCGAGCCCTCTCAAAACGGTTTTGCAGGCGCGTCACCACGTCGGCGAAGAAGCAGAGGTGGCTGGCGTTGTCGTTCGCATGGGGATGAGGAGCATTCTCATCGCAGATATGGCCCAGGGCAGTGTTGGCCCTATTCCTGAGGTCTTGGAGCATGGGGGCGTGCACACGCTCCAACGTCCGCCGCTGAAGCACTTCATCCTTGTTCTGCCGCGCGACGGACTCGGCGTCGGCGACCCGCTGCCGAAGAGGGAGTAGATCAATGCAAGCGGAAGCCAGCTCAGCCTGCACCGAGGCCAGGGCGGTTGTGGCGGCCTCCTCGCGCCGCTCCACCTCGATCAACCTGGACTCGAGGGCAGCAGTCCTACCAGCGGCCCTAGCTTCCACGAGCTTCAGCTTCAGGTCGTGCCTGCTCTCGAGATCCGTGCGAGCCTCGGCCACCTGGCGGTCGACCTCCTCCCGGGCCCTGGCCTCGCGCGCGCCGACGTCATCCTCCGCCTGAGCAACCTGGCGCTCCCTCGTCTCCAGCCGTTCGAGTTCAAGGCTGCGCTCCATGGCTTCCAGCGCCAGCGCCTCCTCGCGCTTCCGGATCTCTTCCTCCTCGGCGGGCGTCCCCCTCAATGACACAAGGGCAACCCTGCACGCCTCCACCTGCTAATCCAAGACGGCGCTCCAGGCTTGGAGCTCCCATGCGTGCTTCTCTGCGGCCTCGTGACGGCGGTCAGCTTCTTGAGCCTCTTCCAGAGCTCAGGAGCAGGCCTCATGGGAGGCTGCGAGGGAAGCCTCAGCCTTCGCATTATCAAGCTCGCGCTGGTGGCACCCGAGGTTGATGGCCACCTCCAGCTTATGCCGCTCCTCCACCAGCCGAAGACCCTCGGCCACGAGGCATGCGTCCACATCCACGAGCTCCTCACCAAGCTGGTTCATCGCGCCCATCGCCTCCTGGAAGAGCTCGTGGCAAACGACGCTCCTTCCTCACGCCGACTCAAGCATACTGCTGACTTCATCCTCCGCCGCGGGGATCACGGATGGGGCCTGAAGTGGCTCGCCCCCTTTTAGCAGGGGGCTTGGGGCTGGCATCCACCCACTTGCGGGACGGGCCTCGCGAGGGGCCCGAACGAGTGAAGGCCCGCCACTTGAAGAAGACCCCAGGATCAAAGCCAACCAGTCGCCGTCCACGACCAGGGGAGGAACCCTTGGCACGCTTGCTGTGCTCCGAGCAAGGCCACCAAGAAAAGACGGCGAAGGCGCAAGCTCGAGACACCTTGTCGACGGGCTGGCTTCCCCGGTTGACTCCACATCATGAGCAGAGCACGGGCTTGAAGCGCTCGAGCCTAACAGGAGAAGCAAGGAGAGAGGAGGCTGCTCCTTAGGAGATCTTGTGGCCTTAGCGGAAGGAATCCTGAAGAGATATCGTCAGGAAGGGAAACAACACGCGGAGAATCACCAAGATAAGGTACTTACTCGCCAACGGCGATGTACCTCCTCCGCTTTAACGACCCGAAGGTGCCGCTGCTTGGGGGCCCTTTCCTCTTCTGGAGCTCTTCAAAGTCCACACAGAGCCGACCGAAGCGTTTCACGTGGCGGCCAACATGAGGCGCAACAGGAGAAGCGCTCGAAGGGGTAGTCTCAGGAGCGCCAAGCCGAGGGGAGCCGTCAAGCCCTACCTCGCAGCAACCTGTCAAGGGCTCAGGAGCCCCGGCCTCGGGATATGTGGGCTGTGTCACCTCCTCAACCACTGCCCCAGGGAAAGAGTCACGGGTTCCTGAGGACGACGCCTCAGGAGTCCGGGGCGGCATCAGCATGTCGGAACCTTCGCCATCAGCCCCCAGTGGTGCTCGCCCCCAGCATCCACACTTGGGGCGAGCTTGGCGCCAGCAGCAGGAAGAGGAACCACAACGATGGGATTGTCATGAGGCCCCACGAGGCCAACTGGGCGCAGCCCCCACTCATTGAAGGAGGGCATCAGCTCCACGAATGCCATCTTGTTCAAGAAGCGGTACAAAAGGCAACTCCTCCTCGGCAAGTCGTCTGGCAACGGGACGCCCGTCAGGACCTCAAGCACTGTTCGCCGCGCCTCAAGGGGGAGCCCAGACTCCTGAAGTCTCATGTGGTCCTGGCTGCCGAGCAAGGCCCACATCGGCCGGGAGTGGCGCTGAAGCGGAGCAACTCGGTGTCGGACGAATTCCTTCACCACCATAGGCGCAGTCACGCCAAGGTCTTTGAGCCACCTCAACCTGAGCCAGACGGGGACAAGGCGCGGATCAGCGAACCTCCGGTGGCACCAACCGGAGTTAGGAATGGCGGGCCCTGACGGAGAGGAGAGCCCAGGGGGCTGAGCACTCCGGCATCAACAAACACCCACCGTGTCCGAAACTCACTCGTGGATGGTGGAAGTTCGAAGTCGATCCCGTCGCCGGCCGTCGCCGCCACAAGAAGAAGTGGCAAAGAAGAGCCACGGAAGGAGCAATGCCTATCATGGCCTCGCAAACAAAGGCGAAGATGGCGAGAAGGGTCACTGATTGAGGATCAAGGTGCAGCATATGGATCTGATAATGTGCAAGCACAACGTTGAAGAAGGCGGAGAAAGGAGGGACCAAGCCGACCCAAAGGGCGTCGATGAAGAAGGGGACCTCAGTGGCCGCCCGATCAATGCGAGCGCGAGATGCAGACCAAGCCACCGTCTTTCCCCACTCATTGAAGCTGGAGGTGAGCATGGGACGCGCCTTGCCCATAGCCTCATCGTTGGGCACCAGCGATCGGCCAACTGCGGGCTCGGCGGCCGGGGACACACTAGCCGAAGGCAGAGGCTTCTTCCCCTTATCCGCTTGCATCGGCGCCATGGCGATGGGGCGAGCAGAGCTAAGGTCAGATTGGAAAGAGGATCAGAGTCTGGGGGAAAGCAGAGGAATTGGAGGAGAATGGCGCAGGCGATGGAAGAATAACCGTGTAGACCGCGGTGGCCGTCTAGCCAGGCGGGTATCAAGGCAGTGTGGGGAAGCGGAGGCACCCACGTCCAATCAACCGCCACGCGTCGACCAAGGACGTAGGCTATTGGGGCCCGCGGCGCTCCGCACTTGGCCTTCGGCTTTGCCCCGAAGCCAAGCCTGAGCGCACCTTGAGCCCGGGGGCTACTGTCGGCATTCTAGGAACGGGGGTCCCCAGACTTGCCTGCCTGCGGCCCACGGCGTGGCTCTACGAGCGGGCCCGTACGGCCCATCTTCACTAGCAAAGACTCAAGACCCTCGCAAGGGGCCAAGCCTTGCGAGGCAGACGACACAAGACCTCCTCAGGAGCGGCCTCACCAGGCTGGCTCGCGAGGGGCAGAGAGTTCAAGGCCAGGAAAACCTCGCGAGGTTCCAGTGACGAGAGCCCTGACGACCAAGGCTAGGTGGGCGCTAGCACGCACAGTGTCCTTGTTTCCTCTTCGGTGATAAGGAAGCAGGCGCAGGCACGGAGTACCGACGCGTCAAGCAAAGGTTTCCATATCAGTGCAACAAGACCAAGACCAGAAGGACGACAAGACGGAGGTCACCGTGGGGCCCAAGACGGCGTCACCGCCAGAGCCTTTGACAGGCGAAGATTGCTTTTGTCAGGATAAGTTGTACTAGCTGTCCCCTTTCAAGTTGGCCGTTGTTGGATCCCTTCCCGCTCAATATTTGGGGAGAGGACTAGGGCCTCTATAAATAGGACTAGCCACCACCATAGCTAGGGAGAGGATAGATAGACCAGTCTGGCCAAGAGAGACCAGGACAACCACGAGTTCACAAAGCACAAGAACACCTCTCCTCAGGACGATGTTCTTCCCCTTGTACTAATCATCCTCAGCCCAAGAGGCAATCCACCACACCACACTGGACTAGGGTATTACACCACAACGGTGGCCCGATAAATCTTGTGTCCCTTGTGTTGTGAGTTTGTCGAGTTAGTTCGTAAGATCTTAGCCGAGTTAGGACATGTGTCAGTAGGGGGTAGATCTTCGCGTGCACCCCAGTGCCCGAACCTTGAGGGTTTTGCCGGAACCCGTGATCCGACACTTTCGGATCTGAGCATTCATGCCACAATAAAGAAAAATTACATTGAGAAATATGTTAGGAAGCATTCCACATCAAAAATTCTGTTCTTATCATTTACCTACTCGAGGATGAGCAGGAATTAAGCTTGGGGATGCTTGATACGTCTCCAACATATCTATAATTTTTGATTGTTCCATGCTATTATATTATCTATTTTTGATGTTAATGGGCTTATTTTTACACTTCTATATTATTTTTGGGACTAACCTATTGACCGGAGGCCCAACCCAAATTGCTGTTTTTTGCCTATTTCAGTGTTTCGCCGAAATGAATATCAAACGGAGTCCAAACGGAATGAAACCTTCAGGAGCATTATTTTTGTAACAAACGTGATCCAGGGGACTTGGAGTGGACGTCAAGAAACAATCGAGGAGGCCACGAGGCAGGGGGGCGCGCCCACCCCCTGGGCGCGCCCTTAACCCTCGTGGGCCCCTCGTTGCTCCATCGACCTACTTCTTCCTCCTATATATCCATATACCCTGCAAACATCCAGGAGCACCACGAAACCCTATTTCTACCGCCGCAACCTTCTATACCCAAGAGATCCCATCTTAGGGCCTTTCCCGGAGCTCCGCCGAAGGGGGCATTGATCACGGAGGGCCTCTACATCAACTCCATGGCCTCTCTGATGATGTGTGAGTAGTTTACTTCAGACCTTCGGGTCCATAGCTAGTAGCTAGATGGTTCTTTTCTCTCTTTGGATCTCAATACAAAGTTCTCCTCAATTCTCTTGGAGATCTATTCTATGTAATCTTCTTTTGCGGTGTGTTTGTCGAGATCTGATGAATTGTGGGTTTATGATCAAGTCTATCTATGAACAATATTTGAATCTTCTCTAAATTATTTTATGTATGATTGGTTTATCTTTGCAAGTCTCTTTGAATTATCAGTTTGGTTTGGCCTACTAGATTGATCTTTCTTGCAATGGGAGAAGTGCTTAGCTTTGGGTTCAATCTTGCGGTGCTCGATCCCAGTGACAGAAAGGGAAACGACACGCATTGTATTGTTGCCATCGAGGATAAAAAGATGGGGTTTACATCATATCACATGAGTTTATCCCTCTACATCATGTCATCTTGCTTAAGGCGTTACTCTGTTCTTTGAACTTAATACTCTAGATGCATGCTGGATAGCGGTCGATATGTGGAGTAATAGTAGTAGATGCAGGCAGGAGTCGGTCTACTTGTCACGGACGTGATGCCTATATACATGATCATGCCTAGATATTCTCATAATTATTCGCTTTTCTATCAATTTCTCGACAGTAATTTGTTCACCCACCGTAATACTTATGCTATCTTGAGAGAAGCCACTAGTGAAACCTATGGCCCCCGGGTCTATTCTCCATCATACAAGTTTCCAATCTATTTTATTTTGCATTCTTTACTTTCATTCTATATTATAAAAATACCAAAAATATTTATCTTATTATTATCATCTCTATCAGATCTCACTCTTGCAAGTGGCCGTGAAGGGATTCACAACCCCTTTATCGCGTTGGTTGCGAGGTTCTTATTTGTTTGTGTAGGTACAAGGTGACTTGCGCATGGTCTCCTACTGGATTGATACCTTGGTTCTCAGAAACGGAGGGAAATACTTACGCTACTTTACTGCATCACCCTTTCCTCTTCAAGGGAAAAACAACGCAATGCTCAAGAGGTAGCAAGTACCGCTCCTGAGGATCGGTAGTACCGTATGAGGTGAACACGGCCGGAGCGGTGGTACCGCACGGGAGTTGCGGTAGTACCGCTCGAGTTCAGATCCGAAACAAAAACTGATCTGAGAACATCCGTGCCAATGGAGCGGTACTAGGGTTGATCAACACTACCAAGTAGCAACATACCAAATAGCATCTCTACGCATTACTACTCTCCTACATCCTACTCTTGCAAAGATTTGGCCTAAAATCTCAAGAACAACATGCATCTCTGCTACCCCTTGAGCATGCGTTGGTTTCCCCTTAAAGAGGAAAGGGTGATGCATCAAAGCAGCGTAAGTATTTCCCTTAGTTTTGGAGAACCAATGTATCAATCCAGTAGGAGAACACGCGAGAGTCACCTCGTACCTACACAAACAAATAAGAACCTTGCAACCAATGCAATAAAGGGGTTGTCAATCCCTTCATGGCCACTTGCAAGAGTGAGATCTGATAGAGATAATAATAAGATAAATATTTTTGGTATTTTTATGATATAAATTGAAAGTAAAGATTGCAAAATAAAATAGATTGGAAACTTGTATGATGGAAAATAGACCCAGGTGCCATAGGTTTCACTAGTGGCTTCTCTCAAGATAGCATAAGTATTACGGTGGATGAACAAATTACTGTCGAGCAACTGATAGAATTGAGCATAGTTATGAGAATATTAATTCGTCTCCAACGTATCTATAATTTATGAAGTATTCATGCTATTATATTATCCATCTAGGATGTTTTATATGCATTTATATGCTATTTTATATGATTTTTGGGACTAACCTATTAACCTAGAGCCCAGTGTCAGTTTCTGTTTTTTCGTTGTTTTTGAGTATCGCAGAAAAGGAAAACCAAACGGAGTCCAATTGACCTGAAACTTGATGGAGCTTATTTTTGGACCAAAAGAAGGCCAGGAAGTAAAAGAACTGGGCCAGAAGAGTCTCGGGCTGCCCACGAGGGTGGGGGGCACGCCCACCCCCTGGGTGCGCCCCTGCCTCCTGGACAGCCCGGAGACCCCCCTGCCTTGTTCCCAACTCCAACACCTCTTATATAACCCAAAACTTCCAGAAAGAAACCTAGATCGGGAGTTGTGCCGCCAGAAGCCTCCGTAGCCACCGAAAACCGATCTAGGCCCTCTCTGGCACCCTGCCGGAGGGGGCCATCATCACCGGAGGGCATGTAGGAGGATCCCGGAGGGCCATCATCACCATCAAGGCCAAGGACCAGAGGGAGAACCTCTCCCCATCTAGGGGGGAGGCCATGGAGGAGGAAGCACAAGGGGGAGAACCTCTCCTTCTCTCTCTCGGTGGCACCGGAGTGCCATTGGGAGGGGAATCATCGCCGCGGTTGAGGGAGTCCTGGATTAGGGGGTATCCGGATAGCCGGATTATATCCTTTAGCCATACTGTTGGACTATGAAGATACAAGATTGATGACTTCATCTTGTGTCCGGATGGAACTCTACTTGGCGTGGAAGGCAAGCTAGGCAGTACGGATATGGATATCTCCTCCTTTGTAACTGACCTTGTGTAACCCTAGCCCCCTCCGGTGTCTATATAAACCGGAGGGTTTTAGTCCGTAGGACAACATACAATCATACCATAGGCTAGCTTCTAGGGTTTAGCCTCTCCGATCTCGTGGTAGATCAACTCTTGTAATACTCATATCATCAAGAATAAATCAAGCAGGACGTAGGGTTTTACCTCCATCAAGAGGGCCCGAACCTGGGTAAAACATCGTGTCCCCTGCCTCCTGTTACCATCGCCTTAGACGCACAGTTCGGGACCCCCTACCCGAGATCCGCCGGTTTTGACACCGACATTGGTGCTTTCATTGAGAGTTCCTTTGTGACGTCGCCGTAAGGAAGGATGCCTCATCTTGTTGTTAAAAACAACATTACTGCCGGGGGAGCTCTGGCTGTCGGCCAAACTCTCCGGCTAGGTAGTTTCGTCATGACTGCCTGTTCGGCCGCTGCACCGATGATGACTTCCCGGGTCATCAAAAATAGCCTCCACGTCGGCTCGGAATTCGCCGAGCAGATGGATCCAATGGAGCTCTCTTCCCTAAACGAACTCTTGGATCGCATCGCCGCCTTGGGAGTCGCTACGGACTATGATCGGATTGGGCTTAAACCCGATCAAAGGGAGATTAACTCTCCATCGGTCACACATCACGTTGCGGTGGTGGAGGAACAATGCGGCAACTCTTCCTCTATTTTGAGGACTAACTATGTCTGGATTCCTAAGCTCTCCGAGCCGGATACCCGCTTACGGGAGGATGATACGTCTCCGTCGTATCTACTTTTCCAAACACTTTTGCCCTTGTTTTGGACTCTAACTTGTATGATTTGAATGGAACTAACCTGGACTGACGCTATTTTCAGCAGAATTACCTTGGTGTTGTTTTATGTGCAGAAAGCAAATATTCTCGGAAAGTCCTGAAACTCCACGGAATACCTTAGAAAAAATAATAAAAAATCCTCGCCAAAGAAGAAGACCAGGGGGCCCACACCCTGTCCACGAGGGTGGGGGGCGCCCCCCCTCCTGGGCGCACCCCCTACCTCGTGGGCCCCCTGGAAACCCTCCGACGCCAATTCCAACTCTATATATTCACTTCCGGAGAGAGAAAAAATTAGAGAGAAGAAATCATCACGTTTTACGATACGGAGCCGCCGCCAAGCCCTAAAACCTCTCGGGGGGCTGATCTGGAGTCCGTTCGGGGCTCCGGAGAGGGGGATTCGTCGCCGTCGTCATCATCAACCATCCTCCATCACCAATTTCATGATGCTCAGCGCCGTGCGTGAGTAGTTCCATCGTAGGCTTGCTGGACGGTGATGGGTTGGATGAGATTTATCATGTAATCGAGTTAGTTTTGTTAGGGTTTGATCCCTAGTATCCACTATGTTCTGAGATTGATGTTGCTATGACTTTGCTATGCTTAATGCTTGTCACTAGGGCCCGAGTGCCATGATTTCAGATCTGAACCTATTATGTTTTCATGAATATACGTGAGTTCTTGATCCTATCTTGCAAGTCTATAGTCACCTACTATGTGTTATGATCCGGCAACCCCGAAGTGACAATAATCGGGACCACTCCCGGTGATGACCATAGTTTGAGGAGTTCATGTATTCGCTATGTGCTAATGCTTTGTTCCGGTTCTCTATTAAAAGGAGGCCTTAATATCCCTTAGTTTCCAATAGGACCCCACTGCCACGGGAGGGTAGGACAAAATATTTCATGCAAGTTCTTTTCCATAAGCACGTATGACTATATACGGAATACATGCCTACATTAAATCGATGAATTGGAGCTAGTTCTGTGTCACCCTATGTTATGACTGTTACATGATGAACCGCATCCGGCATAATTATCCATCACTAATCCGGTGCCTACGAGTTTTCCATATACTAGTTTACGCTTATTTACTTTCCCGCTGCTACTGTTACAATCACTACAAAATACCAAAAACATTACTTTTGCTATCTTTACTTTTGTTGCCGTTACCACCACTATCATATTACTGTGCTACTAAACACTTTGCTGCAGATACTAAGTTTCCAGGTGTGGTTGAATTGACAACTCAGCTGCTAATACTTGAGAATATTCTTTGGCTCCCCTTGTGTCGAATCAATAAATTTGGGTTAAATACTCTACCCTCGAAAACTGTTGCGATCCCCTATACTTGTGGGTTATCAAGACCTTTTTCTGGCGCCTTTGCCGGGGAGCATAGCTCTATTCTTTGAGTCACTTGGATTTATATCTGTTGGACACTATGAAGAACTTGAAAGATGCTAAGACAACAATTTATCCCTCAACTACGAGGGGAGGTAAGGAACTGCCATCTAGCTCTGCACTTGATTCACCTTCTGTTATGAGTAAGCTAGCGACACCTAAACATGCTTCTGCTATTCGTTCCGATATGTCGCATGTTATTGATGATGCCACTTTTACTATGCATGATACTTATGATGAAACTACTTCTATGCTTGATACTACTGTGCCCCTTAGTGAATTTCTTGAAGAACAAATTGCTAGGGCTAGAGAAAGAGAAATTGATGAAACTGAATACGATGATGATAGTGATGATGAAAATATGCCTGTTATTCCTGAAGGTTATCTTTTTGATAAAGATTCTTCTTTAGCTATTTTAGCCTGCAAAGATAGATATGAGCTCAAAAGGTTATTGATTAAATGGAACAAAGAATCACTTAGAGATAAAATGACGCCTGATCCTGCTTTTGCAACTTCACCTATATGTGTTCCTGATAAGGATTATGAATTCTCTATTTATCCAGATATAATTACTTTGGTTGAATCTGATCCTTTTTATGGCTATGAATCTGAAACTGTTGTGGCACATCTTACTAAGTTAAATGATATAGCTGCCCTGTTCACTAATGATGAGAGATCGCGTTACTTCTATATACTCAAAATATTTCCGTTCTCATTTAAGGGTGATGCTAAGATATGGTTTAATTCTCTTAATCTTGGTTGTGTGCGTAGTCCCTCGGATATGATTTATTACTTCTCTGCTAAGTATTTCCCTACTCATAAAAAACAATCTGCTTTGAGGGAAATATACAATTTCATGCAAATTAAAGAAGAGAGTCTCCCACAAGCTTGGGGGAGGCTTCTCAAGTTACTTAATGCTTTGCCTGATCATCCTCTTAAGAAACCTGAAATACTTGATATCTTTTATAATGGACTAACCGATGCTTCCAGAGATTACCTTGATAGTTGTGCTGGTTCTCTTTTCAGGGAAAGAACACCGGATGAAGCTGAAATTCTATTGAATAATATGTTGACAAATGAAAATAATTGGGCACCTCCTGAGCCAGCTCCTGCTCCAATTAATGATCCTATTCCTAAACCAACTCCGAAGAAGAGAGGTGTTCTATTTCTCAGTCCCGAAGATATGCAAGAGGCAAAGAAATCTATGAATGAAAAAGGTATTAAAGCTGAAGATGTTAAGAATTTACCTCCTATTGAAGAAATACATGGTCTTAATATACCGCCTGTTGACGAAGTATATGATCTTAATCCTTTATTCATTGAAGAACCTCCCGATATCCCGACACAGGTAGTAAAGATAAATTCTCTCTATAGATATGATAAAGCTGAAGTCCCTCCTACTAAAATTGCTAGTCCGTGCTTGGATGAGTTTGATGACTTTATCCTGAAGGCCACCCTAAGAGAATCAAGCAAGATTCTCAAAGAAATAATATTGATGTTCCTAGTTCTTCTAAAAAGAAGAAAAAGAAAAATGATAGAACTGTGCAAACTTCTAGTGAACCTATTGCTGAACCACCTGATAATCCAAATGATATCTCTATGTCTGATGCTGAAACACAATCCGGTAATGAACATGAACCTAGTGAAAATATTAATGATGATGTTCCTGATGATGCTCAACCTAGTAATGATAATGATGTAGAAATTGAACCTGCTGTTGATCTTGATAACCCACAATCAAAGGATCAACGTTATGATAAAAGAGACTTTGTTGGTAGGAAACATGGTAAAGAAAGGGAACCCTGGGTTCAGAAACCCATGCCTTTTCCTCCTAAACCATCCAAGAAAAAGGATGATGAGGATTTTGAGCGCTTTGCTGAAATGATTAGACCTATCTTTTTACGTATGCGATTAACTGATGTGCTCAAAACAAATCCTTATGCTAAATATATGAAGGATATCATTACTAATAAAAGAAAGATACCGGAAGCTGAAATTTCCACCATGCTTGCTAATTATACTTTTAAGGGTGGAATACCAAAGAAACTTGGAGATCCCGAAGTACCCACTATACCTTGCTCCATTAAAAGAAATTATATTAAAACTGCTTTATGTGATCTTGGAGCCGGTGTTAGTGTTATGCCTCTCTCTTTATATCGTAGACTTGACTTGAATAAGCTGACACCTACTAAAATATCTTTGCAAATGGCTGATAAATCAACTGCTATACCTGTCGGTATTTGTGAGGACGTGCCTGTTGTGGTTGCAAACGTTACTATTTTAACGGACTTTGTTATTCTTGATATTCCCGAGGATGATAGTATGTCTATTATTCTTGGAAGACCTTTTCTTAATACTTCAGGGGATGGTATTGATTGCAACAAAGGCAATGTCACTTTTCATGTTAATGGTAATGAGCATACGGTACACTTTCCGAGGAAACAACCTCAAGTTCATAGTATCAACTCCATTGGAAAAATTCCATCGATTATAATTGGAGGTTTTGAATTTCCTCTTCCTACGGTCAAAAAGAAATATGATATACTTATTATAGGGGATGTGCATATCCCCGTTGAGGTAACTTAGTGTTATTCGAAATTTCTCCGGTTTCATGATTATCGAAATGAGTTTGTTAACAAGACCTGATCAACCTTGTTAGTGGATTCTTTTTGATAAGCACGAGATGGATGAAACTAGAAGCACAAACTTCTGTACCCTCTTTATATTTTCTGTAATTTAGTAGAAATAAAGTAAAAATAGTATTTTTCTGTCTGTTTCCTGACTTATCCGTGCAATATAAAAATATCCCGAAAATAAAAGTTCTCAAAAAGCCATGCCAATTTAATATGATTTTTTCGGGAATATTTGAGGATTTACTGTGCAAAAATTACCACGGGAGGAGCTGCCACCTGGCCACGAGGGTGGTGGGCGCGCCCCCTGCCTCGTGGGCCCATGGTGGCCCTCCTCCACTTATCCCAGCACCCATCTTCTTCCTCTGCCTCACACAAACCCGAAAAACCAACTCAAGCACGAGTTCCAGCCACTTTTGCTGTGATTTTCGATCTCCTTGCTCAAAGCACCTCTCGCAAAACTGCTTGGGGAGATTGTTCCTTGGTATGTGACTCCTCCATTGGTCCAATTAGTTTTTGTTCTAGTGCTTTATTCTTTGCAAATTTGTGCTGCATAGGTGACCATGTTCTTGAGCTTGCATGTCAAATTTATATGGTTCCAAGTAGTTCTAATGCTTGATATAGGCTCTAGACACTTGTAGGAGTAGTTGCTATCAGTTTTATTGAAGTTGGTTCACTTTTGTTTGAAGTTACTACAAATTTCAGATTATTTTAGAAAAATGATGAAGAGAATTTTGAGGGGCTCATCGAGCCGTAGCTCAAAGGATAAACAAGATGAAGAAGCTCAGAGGCCCAAATATAATTTGCCTCGTACCGCGGAAATCCGGCCGTGTGAATGGCCTTCTGATAATTTCTTGAGAGAGGCCGGGATTTATGAAGATTTCTATTCATTAATTGACAATGCCGGCCTCACCGACTTCGTCCGCGACCAACGTCCACAGTATCTCTTACTCACAAATACTTTTGTGCAAAACTTCTACTTTTTCCCTAAAGAATCACCTCCGTCAGTAGAGTTTCATTTATATGACGTTGTGAAGAAAATGCCATTGTCTGAATTTTGCGCGGTTTGCAACATACCCTCTGAGGGCACTTTAGAGGAACCACCCAGTAAGGAGTTGGAACAATTTATTAAACTTATCTCTGTGGGAGAAACCAGGAAGGTTTCTGATGCAAGGATCACTAGCATACATTTTCCTGTGTTATGCTATTTTTCTTTATTTGCTAGTCGATGCCTGATAGGTCGTGGGAACTGTGGAAACTTTAGCGTTCCTGATATTATCATTTTGTTCCATGGTTTGTACCATGACAACACTGTTAGTATGGGTGGAATTGTTGCTAGGCGGCTGAGTCTGAACCGTACTAAAGGCCCCATCTTTGGAGGCATTTATGCTTCTCGCCTTGCTGCACACTTTAACATAGCTATTAGGCATTATGAGAAAGAAGAAAAATTGCTACCTAATGCTTATCTAGACTATAAGAGCATGATAGCCCATGATTTTCTTGTTAAGGACAGGAATGGAGAGCTCAAATACAAGTTATACTTTGATAAACATTATCCTGAAACTATTACGTTGCCTGCTCCTTCGTTGTTTAATTTTGCAGGCCCCTATCTCGTTACATGGGCTGCTGTCCAAGCCTACAAAAATCCTGCACCAGCCCCGGAACCGGAATCACAAGATGAGCCTCCACGACAATCTGTTTATTCTTGGGATCCAGAGACGACTGTCAGCCAGTGGCAGTCAGAGCCCTCTTCGTCATCACAGTATGATCCCAACTATTCCTTGTTGCAGTATGACCCCAGCTACACCTACGGGTATCCGCCAGGCTATCCCTGGCAATAGACCAACTTAGGCCAAAAGCCTAAGCTTGGGGGAGTACGTATTTCTCACCGACATTACATTTATGTTCACACACACTCATTGCTAGATGTCGGTGCTTATACTCTTTCATTGCAATATCCATGCTAGTTCATTTTCTTTTTCCTGCTTTCTTCTTGTGTGTTTGTTAAACCTTAAGAAAACCAAAAAAATAGTAGTAATTTACTTTCCTGCTGTAGTAGTAATTAAAAAGAAAACCCAAAAAAATATTTCCTGTTCTTCTTTTGCTTGTTGGGAGCTTTCCCGTGTAAATAGTTTTATTTTCTTTTCTTTTCTTTGGGGGTCCGTAGGAGAAGACCATAATTAAATTGTTGTAGTGGCTATTGTATGCTTTAATGTTGATTTAACCCAGAGCCCATATTGCCTTGTCTTCTCCTGTTTCTTGAATGCTCGCAGATTCCAGCTTAGTCCAATGCACGTGCACTCTTATTATTACACCGTTCGGTCGTGCAAGTGAAAGGCAATTATGATGATATATGATGGACTGACTGAGATGAGAAAAGCTGGTATGAACTCGACCTCTTTTGTTTTTGTAAATATGATGAGCCCGTCGTTCTTGACTCAGCTTATTATGAATAAACATGTTTGCAATGACAATTAGAGATCATAGTTGCTTGTGCCATGCTTGATTAGCTATGAGTTATAATGGTTTACCTTGTGTGCCAACATGCTATTGAGATGATTATGATGTGGTATGATGGGGTGGTATCCTCCTTTGAATGATTTAAGTGAATTGACTTGGCACATGTTCACGCATGTAGTTGAAACAAAATCAACATAGCCTTCATGATATTTATGTTCATGGTGGATTATATCCTACTCATGCTTGCATCCAATGTTTATTAATTTTAATGCATGTACATGGCTGTTGTCGCTCTCTAGTTGGTCGCTTCTCAGTCTTTTGCTAGCCTTCACCTGTACTAAGCGGTAATACTGCTTGTGCATCCAATCCCATAAACCCCAAAGTTATTCCAGATGAGTCCACTATACCTTCCTATATGCGGTATCTACCTACCGTTCCAAGTAAATTTGTATGTGCCAAACTCTAAACCTTCAAATAAATATTCTGTTTCGTATGCTCGAATAGCTCATGTATCAACCAAGGCTATCCTTATCTTCCGTGTTAGGCGGGTTATTCTCAAGTGGAGTGGACTCCGCTCCTCACTCACGAGAAAATGGCTGGTCACCGGGATGCCCAGTCCCATGCTTTATGCAAACTAAATCAAAATTAATCGCAAAAAAAACTCCCCCTGGGACCTGATGTATGTTGGAGACACTCGTTGTTTCGAGCAAGTCATGGATTGATGCTTGTTGGCGGAGGGGGAGTATAAACTTTACCATTCTGTTTGGGAACCGCCTATAATTTGTTTAGCATGGAAGATACCGCCATCTCTTAGTTGTTACGTTGACAATGAAAGTATACCACTCAAAATGCAATTTATCTCTATTTCAAAACCGAGCTCTGGCACCTCTACAAATCCCTGCTTCCCTCTGCGAAGGGCCTATCCATTTACTTTTATGTTGAGTCATCACCCTCTTATTAAAGAGCACTAGCTGGAGAGCACAGCTGTCATTTGCATTCATCACTATTAATCTATGTTGGGTATGACTATGATTGGATCTCCTTTACCATGAATTACAATGTCTAGTCAGTCCTTGATCTTTAAAGGTGCTCTGCATTTATGTTTTGCGGTCTCAGAAAGGGCTAGCGAGATACCATCTTGTTATATTATATTATGATTGTTTTGAGAAAGTGTTGTCATCCGAGATTTATTATTATGACTTGCTAGTTGATTATGCTATTGATATGAGTAATTATGAGACCTGAGAATTATTGCAAATGTGGTTAGTTATGATATATGCTGAAAACTTGAATGCTGGCTTGACATAATTACAACAACAAGAGCAAACAGAGTTTGTAAAAGTTTTTCTTTCTTTCAGTTTGTCAACTGAATCGCTTGAGGACAAGGAAGGGTTTAAGCTTGGGGGAGTTTATACGTCTCCGTCGTATCTACTTTTCCAAACACTTTTGCCCTTGTTTTGGACTCTAACTTGTATGATTTGAATGGAACTAACCTGGACTGACACTGTTTTCAGCAGAATTACCTTGGTGTTGTTTTATGTGCAGAAAGCAAATATTCTCGGAAAGTCTTGAAACTCCACGAAATACCTTAGAAAAAATAATAAAAAATCCTTGCCAAAGAAGAAGACCAGGGGGCCCACACCCTGTCCACGAGGGTGGGGGGCGCGCCCCCCCTCCTGGGCGCGCCCCCCTACCTCATGGGCCGCCTGGAAACCCTCCGACGCCAATTCCAACTCTATATATTCGCTTCCAGAGAGAAAAAAAATCAAAGAGAAGAAATCATCGCGTTTTACGATATGGAGCCACCACCAAGCCCTAAAACCTCTCGGGAGGGCTGATCTGGAGTCCGTTCGGGGCTCCGGAGAGGGGGATTCATCGCCGTCGTCATCATCAACCATCCTCCATCACCAATTTCATGATGCTCACCGCCGTGCGTGAGTAATTCCATCGTAGGCTTGCTGGACGGTGATGGGTTGGATGAGATTTATCATGTAATCGAGTTAGTTTTGTTAGGGTTTGATCCCTAGCATCCACTATGTTCTGAGATTTATGTTGCTATGACTTTGCTATGCTTAATGCTTGTCACTAGGGCCCGAGTGCCATGATTTCAGATCTGAACCTATTATGTTTTCATGAATATATGTGAGTTCTTGATCCTATCTTGGAAGTCTATAGTCACCTACTATGTGTTATGATCCGGCAACCCCGAAGTGACAATAATCGGGACCACTTCCGGTGATGACCATAGTTTGAGGAGTTCATGTATTCGCTATGTGCTAATGCTTTGTTCCGGTTCTCTATTAAAAGGAGGCCTTAATATCCCTTAGTTTCCAATAGGACCCCGCTGCCACGGGAGGGTAGGACAAAATATGTCATGCAAGTTCTTTTCCATAAGCACGTATGACTATATACGGAATACATGCCTACATTACATTGATGAATTGGAGCTAGTTCTGTGTCACCCTATGTTATGACTGTTACATGATGAACCGCATCCGGCATAATTATCCATCACTAATCCGGTGCCTACGAGTTTTCCATATACTGGTTTATGCTTATTTACTTTCCCGCTGCTACTGTTACAATCACTACAAAATACCAAAAACATTACTTTTGCTGTCTTTACTTTTGTTGCCGTTACCACCACTATCATATTACTGTGCTACTAAACACTTTGCTGCAGATACTAAGTTTCCAGGTGTGGTTGAATTGACAACTCAGCTGCTAATACTTGAGAATATTCCTTGGCTCCCCTTGTGTCGAATCAATAAATTTGGGTTAAATACTCTACCCTCGAAAACTATTGCGATCCCCTATACTTGTGGGTTATCAGAGGACATCACCCAAGCCCTGAACCTAGAATCAGGCAGCGGGCCAGACTTATCGGGCAGCACTCCGGAACCTGAACTTCCAAGATTGGAAACTCCTCGGCCCCTGGGTCTCAGATCGGGTAGGGGTTCGGACTCAAATCCACCCACCCACCCAGACATAAACGATCTTCCCCACATCAGGCAAGAGCCCCATGAAACATTACATCATTATTGGGCCAGATTCCTCCTTGTGATGAACAAGGTTAAGGACTGTCGCGAGGAAGATGCAATCTCACTTTTCTGCAATAATTGCACGAACAAGGGAATCCTTAACGCCTTAAGTCGCCGTGACATATCATGCTTCGCTAACTTGGCGTCCATAGTACGAAAGTACCATGCGATGGAAAGCGCCTGGAAAACCGAAACGAAATTTTGGGATAATCCGGCTCCGAGTATACACCCAGTCCGAAGTAAAAGGGTGCACTATCATAAGACACCCGAGCTAGTTGCAAAGAAACAAAAACCCTCTACAGGGCATGGAACCGTACTGGAGGGATGGCTTAACGGACCCTGCAAAATTCATAGTACAGCGGATACAGTACAAACGCACAGCCTTAGAGCATGTTGGATACTCCGGCAGGTGGCCAAAAGTGGTGAGGATCTTCTTATCCCAAATGCCACAGAGCACCATCCCGTGGATAACAATACTATGTTAACAGTCTTTGAGACCTTCGCGTCAAATAATAGACGCAAGCGAACACTCCGCATCATGGCCGAAATCTGCCACGTAGCAGCAATAAATCCAGGGAGTTACACGGCTATTACCTTCAATGCCAGTGACGAACCTAAATTCCGAACAGCCCGAGCACCAGCCGCACTGGTCCTCAGTCCAATTGTGGACGGATTTCGACTCACCAAAGTACTCATGGACGGCGTCAGCGGATTAAACCTCATCTATGAGGCAACTCTTCAAAAAATGGAAATAGACTGGAACCGCATTGAGCAAAGTAGCACAACCTTCAGGGGAATCATACCCAGTCAGGAGGCATGATGCGCTGGGAAAATCACACTAGATGTGGTATTCGGTACGCCGGAGAACTATAGGTCCGAAGAAATTACATTTCAAGTGGCCCTGTTCAGCAGTGGATACCACGCCCTTTTAGGATGTGAGGCGTTCACGATCTTCCAAGCCGTACCCCATTATGGGTACATAAAGCTCAAAATGCCCGGGCCCAACAGAATCTTCACCCTCGCCAGTGATCCGGACACAGCACTCCGCGCTGAAAACAAAACAGCCGCACTGGCCCTCGAGGCATTATCCGAAGCCCTCTCGGCCGAGGAATTAACCATGCTACGCTCCACAGTGGACAGGGACGACGTGATACTCAATATGAGATCCAAGTCCACCTCTTTTAAACCAACAGATGAAATAGTCAAATTCCAAGTCCACCCAACGGACCCTACAAAAACAGCCTCCATCGGGGCACAGTTAAACCCCGCCATGGACGCTGCACTACGAGAGTTCCTATGCGAGAATTGGGACATATTCGCCTGGCATCCCTCAGACATGCCAGGAATCCCATGCAGGCTGGCCGAGTATAGCCTCAATATCCTAAAGGGATTCAAGCCGGTCAAGCAAGCTCTTCGGTGTTTCTCCGAACCTAAGAGACAGGCCATGGGAGAGGAACTAGCCAAGTTATTGGAAGCCGAATTCATCAGAGAAATAAAACACCCGGACTGGCTAGCAAACCTGGTGATGGTACCAAAGAAGGATAAATCCTGGCGCCTTTGTGTCGATTTCAATGACCTCAATAAAGCTTGCCCAAAGGATCCCTTCCCCCTCCTCTGCATCGATCAAATTATTGATGCTACCGCAGGACACGAGTCATTGTGTTTCCTCGATGCATACTCCGGTTACCACCAAATCAAGATGGCGGAGTCCGACCAAGCCGCAACGGCATTCATCACACCATACGGTCCCTTCTATTTCAACACAATGATAGGATGGCAACATATCAGCGCATGATTCAGACATGTCTGGAGAAACAAATCGGCAAAACAGTAGAGGCATACGTAGACGATGTGGTCGTCAAAACCAAACACGTCGACTCTTTGATAGACGACTTGAGGCTCACATTCGACAACCTCTGAACATACGACATCAAGCTCAATCCGGAAAAATGCGTTTTCGGCATACCAGCCGGAAAGCTCCTGGGTTTCATTGTCTCTAGTAGAGGTATTGAAGCTAATCCGGCCAAAATCCGAGCTTTGTCACAGTTGGCTGCCCCAACAGACCTCAAACAAATCCAGAAGTTAACTGGATGCATGGCGGCTCTAAACCGCTTTATCTCCCGCTTAGGAGAAAAGGCTTTACCCCTTTATCGCCTCCTTTGGCGCACCGAACACTTCGAGTGGACGGACGCTGCCACAGCCGGATTGGAAGAAATAAAGGCCATTTTGGCAACCAACCCAATCCTGGCCGCGCCAAACATCGGTGAACCAATGCTGTTGTACATTGCGGCAACTCATCAAGTTGTAAGCGCAGTGCTCGTCGTCGAACGAGAAGCTGACAGACATAAATTCCCTCTTCAAAAGCCGGTATACTATGTATCCACTGTCCTCACTCCATGCAAATCACGGTACCCACATTATCAAAAGATAGCCTATGCGGTATTCATGGCATCCCGGAAGCTGCAACACTACTTTCAAGAGTGTTCGATTACAGTAGCCTCGGAAGTGCCACTTAATGATACTACAAACAACCGCGACGCTACGGGCCGGATTGCCAAATGGGCCATTGAGCTCCTCCCGTTCGACATAACATACAAACCTCGACGAGCCATTAAGTCGCAAGTATTGGCTGACTTTGTCGCCGAATGGACGGAGGCCGAACTCCCTAAAGAGTATGGCGCATACTCCAATTGGATCATGCACTTTGATGGTTCTAAAATGCTGGCTGGTCTAGGGGCTCGCGTCGTCCTAACGTCCCCAATCGGAGATACCATTCAGTACGTACTGTAAATATTGTATACAGACTCCAACAACGCAGCCGAATACGAAGCTCTGTTGCATGGTCTTCGGATGGCGGTCTCCATGGGCATTCAATGCCTGGAGGTGCGTGGGGATTCAAACCTCGCAATATCCCAAATTAATGGAGACTTTGACGCCAAGGATCCGAAAATGGCGGCCTACCGAAACGCCGTCCTAAAAATGTCAGCTCGGTTCGAGGGGCTCGAATTTCACCATGTAGCTCGGGAAAACAATCAGGCGGCGGATATCCTCGCCCGCATCGGCGCAAAACGCGATGCGGTCCCCCCAACATATTTTTGGAGAGGCTGTTCAAGCCATCCGTAGTATGGGAAGGGGACACCGGTAACAATAGTCCGGACCCGGCCAAAATACCCGATACCGAACACTCTGACACAATCAGAGGCTCCACCACCGAAATAACACCTTCAGCCCACGTAATAATGGCCATCATAGCCCCGTGGACAGAACCATTCCTGGCCTACCTAACTAGGTAGGAACTTCCGGAGGACCAAAATGAGGCACGCTGCATAGTGCGGCGATCTAAGGCCTACAGGGTCCATGAGGGAGAATTGTATAAAAAAAAGCACTATCGGAGTCCTTCAAAGGTGCATCTCCGAAGAGGAAGGGCGGAACCTTTTGGCAGAAATTCACGCCGGACTCGGCGGTCACCATGCCGCAGCCCGGGCTCTTGTAAGCAAGGCCTTCCGTACATGATTCTATTGGCCAACGGCCCGGGCAGATGCACAGGACTTGGTCCAACGTTGCGCCGGTTGCCAGCTCTTTGCAAATCAAAGCCACATGCCACCCACCGCCCTCCAAACAATCCCCATTACGTGGCCCTTCACGGTCCGGGGGCTCGACATGGTTGGACCTCTTAAAGGGGGAACCCACAAGAAAAAATACTTACTGATCATGGTGGATAAATTCACCAAATGGATAGAGGCCAAACCTGTTAAAACAACCGAATCCGGACCGGTGATAGACTTCATATCCGGGGTCGTACACCGTTATGGCGTCCCCCACAGCATCATCACTGCAACGGCACGAACTTCACTGCTGATGAGGTAAAACTCTGGTGCAGCAAAATGGGCATCAAGCTCGATTATGCTTCAGTCTATCACCCACAAACCAACGGCCAAGTTGAGCGAGCAAATGGTCTTATAATGAGCGGCATTAAACCTAGATTAGTGCGTTCCTTAATGGAGTCTAACACGCACTGGGTAGAGGAGCTCGACTCCGTACTCTGGGGGCTGTGGAGCACGCCGAATCATAAGTACCGGATATACACCCTTCTTTATGGTGTACAGCGCAGAGGCAGTCTTGCCCTGTGACATAATTCATGACTCACCTCGAGTGCGCATGTACGAAGAAAGAGAAGCCGAGCTCGATCGGTAGGACAGTCTGGACACCCTGGAGGAGGAGCACGACGTAGCAAAAGCCCATTCCGCATTTTATCAGTAACAGGCTCGCAGATACCAAAGCAGAGAAGTACGAGCCAAAACTTATAACGTTGGCGAACTAGTTCTACGCCTGCCGGATAAGAAAAAGAACAAGCTCGAGCCCAAATGGGAAGGTCCCTTCATTATTGACCAAGTTCTGACCGGTGGAGCGTACCGACTGCGGGATGCATCAACTAATCGACTCGAGCCGAACCCATGGAACGCGGCCAGGCTCCGAAGATTCTACGCCTAGCGCCGGACTCTATGTTCGTCTCCTTCCTCTGTCCATTTTTTGCATATACATTATCTGCCTTGTTTTTCTTTCTCTCTTTCTTTTATTCCTTCTTTAGGCCTTCAAAGGCCAACTTGTGCCTCGCCTGCACATTATAGATGCGCTAGCCGCGCTCATCATACCTGGGGGCTTCTTTCACAGAAGCTTATTTATTTATCAAAGCCTCGTGCCCCGCACATGTGTTATGCTTTCGCATGTACCTTTTTTCGCCATTATATGCATCAATATGACTTAAGTTTTGGCAAAGATGGGTTGCCTGGCTCTTGTATTTATGCCCTACGTTCCCGTTAATTCGGCTAGGGCATAAGGGGAGCACCTCTGCGATTGTTACTGCCGGGTCAGCCGGATGTGTACCTCAGACTGGGTGAAGCCAAAAGCTAGCGTTCTTAAGGGAATATTCAGTCGGTGAACAAAAGATGATTTTTATTTATTGTCCATATCTGCCCCCAGATGTTTTTCCTGCGTTTCCTATCGCAGTCCGGACATGCACTTTAGGGCATGCTTACCCAGGGAAAGGAACCCTTAACGGAACTATTCTCCCTGGAAGATGTTTCTTACTACACATGTAATATAACATAACTAGTTGGGCACTTGTCTCTTCAAGCACTAATGACCCCTACGCTTGGTCTCCATGCATACCCCAGTTCTTATATAACTGAGCGGGTATTCAGATACACTTCGGACTATCGGGTCCCGAGGTTGAAGCGAAAAGGTCCGCCAAGACAAATGATCTACAATCCGGCTAGAAGGCATTATACATGTCACTTTAATTACATATTCATGCAGACTGACTAAATTCCTCTTCTATACCATCCAACAGGCGGTCTAGCCTACAATCGTGTTGGGAATACTTTGCGGCTAATTCTACTTGCCCATAAACTAAGCTAACGGGGATCTCTTTTCCGTCAGGCTCCACAGGTCCGACCTCGGCCATGTGATTTGGGTTAGCCTTGGTATACCGCGTCTTCACCATGGCCCAGGCTTCTCTGGCACCTTGACGGCAGGCCGATATCTTCCATAGTCGGAAGCGCCGCCGTGCTCCCTTGAGCTTCTCCGTAAGCTCTGCAATGCCTTCTGGCAGGGAGATGGATGGCCACAATGCCTAGGCAACACCTTGCATCACCCGCCGAACTTGTTCGTGCAGATGTGAGAGCTCGGATAGAAGATCACCCGCAGACTCGGGCATTTCCTCTGCGGGACGACCCGTCAGCATACCTACAGACACAACGCTGTTAGTCGGCTTCTTCACCGAACTCCTTCAAAAGGATTCGTTCAAGCACTTACTGAAAATGCCGCGCCGAAGCCGCTTATTCTCCTTCTCGGAGTCTGCAAGTTGGGCTCGAACGTCTTTTAGTTCCATGCTCAACTTGATATTGGCGTCTTGGAGATTGTTTTTCTCCCGCCTAACCTCAGTCAGCACGCGTTTGCCAGCCTCTAGCTGTCGCATGACATGCTGGTCCTCCGGATTTTCTCCGGATTCATCTGCAACATCTATTGTTAGATCTGCAGCCACGCCGCACACTATACGGTAACCATCATTCTTTAAAGTAAATGTTACCAGCGGGAGACTTTTTCGGTTCCTTCAATGTGGCAACAGCGGCCTGCAGTTGGGTCTTACATTCCTCCAGCTCCTGTGACAGCCTAGTATTCTTCTTAGTAAGAACCTGCACAATAAAGATGATCCTCAAATCAGTTCTGCTAACTGTTTCAAGTCTCAGGGGCTACTGATACATATAAATCGTCAGATTTACTTACCCGTACATCCTTTACATACTGATCCGTGGCTCTGGCTAGACCATCTTGAGCAGCACGGAGGTACGCCTCTCCAGAATTGAAGGCATCAAATTCCTCTGGTGAGAAACAAGCGTCACGGAGTACGGCCCGGCGGCGCCTATGATTCATGGCGCTTTCCACTTCTGAGTTTGTAGCGGATAATCTATCAGCATCCTCTGTAGGGGGATTATCCGGCGCCCGCCCCATATCGGCTTCCGCCTCTATGCCCGGTCCTGGCACCCGACTGGTGGAAGCGTGATTAGCAACATCGCCGGACATATTCCGGTGAGCGTTTTTTCTGTTAAAGAAACACGGGCGTCGTTACATTTCGAGAAAGACGACAACCACAGAGCGGGGTTTCTATTATACCTTTGCACCGGCGTCTCCGTCCTGACCGCCTTCCATTTTGGCCTGCCCAACCTCGGTGCCTCTTGTTGGCAAGTTGCTGCAGGTTCGGCAGGGCGTCCCGAATGCCTTCCCTGTAAAAACGCCATATGTATATGGTAGGTGAAGTGTCTAACAGGGGATCCTAGTTTTTGGAGTTGGGATTTTTTGGTTTTCTTATGTGCGATGCAGGAAGAAGTTCGGGATAGTCGGCCGTAATGGCCACCATGGCATCATCGCAGCTTAACTGATAGAACTGCCGGTCTATTAGCTCCACGAATATAACCGGATCTTCTTCAAGTCCGGAGTCGAGGGCCCGGTCAGGGTCCTCTGGTTGTGGAGAAGGGCTGCTGACCTCCTTTATGGCTTTTCGCAGTTCCTGCCGCAAAGTGGCAAGGTGAATACTTACGACAAAGAATGCGGGAAAAATGGGAGTAAGGAGATATAACTTACCCAACTTGGAGGATTGTACATGGAGAATCCATCCCGTGGCTTGATGCGGATGAACTCCTCTTCCTCTCCCTTGAACATTTCGGACATAATTTTTGCTAAAGCGGCAGCATTGTCCGGACCCTTACGCCCGCATCGGGTGGCATCATCCGCCCCGTTAAAACACCACAAGGGGTGCCCACGATATTGAAGTGGTTTCACTCCCCGCATTATGCAAATTGACATAACTTCGATTACTGTCAATCTTGATTGAGCCAGTGCTTTAATCCGGTTCATCAGGTAGAGGACTTCTCCATTGTCTTCCACCCGGGGACTCCATGGGCGCCAACTTCGGTGTTTCTTCAGAGGCGCATTGCTAAACTCAGGAAGACCCCACCGAACAGGGTCTGGAAGGGGAACGTCCTCCATATAAAACCATTCCGAAGGCCAGTCTTCAGACGACTTCTTTGGGGTATCGGACAGTTATCCGGTGCCGGCGATGCGCCATATTTCGGCTCCGCCCACTTTATAAAGTGACCCCCTCTGTGTGCGAGGGACGAGGCAAAATAGCCTTTTCCACAACTCGAAGTGAGCCTCGCAGCCTAGGAACAACTCGCAGAGAGCAACATAGCCGGTGATATGTAGAATGGAGGCAGGGGTGAAATTGTGTAATTGGAGGCCGTAGAACTCCAGGAGCCCGCGGAGGAACGAATGAATTGGAAATCCGAGTCCCCTTAATAAATAAGGAACAAGGCAGACTCGCTTCCCCATAGAGGGACAGGGAAAGCTCTCCGCTTGCTCCCTGCCATTGTAGGTGGCAAGCCCGGCTCGAACGGGCACCATATACGCCGGAGGGAGAAATCCCTTAGTCTGCAGTTCGACTAATCGACTGTGTGGGACTGAACACCTCTCCCAATCACCGGGCTTAGGGCTACGGGGGGCGGGAGGAGGAGCTGCGGAGGTCGGCCATGCTGGAATGGATCTTTCCGAAACGCGCTCTGATGGATTCTCGCTGGGGGAGGAAGGTATGGATCGGATCTAAGAATCCCCATCCCTTTAATAGACAATTTATTTATCTGGCTAGGGGGCGAATGTAAAAACGCCCTGGCGCCTCGTATTCATTCGACGTGTGGGAGATAGCCCTTATTGGGCACAAAAGCCAAGAGGTCCAAACATTTATGGGACCGGACACTGCTTTACAAACGTTCGAAATATGGAGAAGAACCCACCTTGCAATGCCGAAGACAACACTGCGCGCCAGACTCATCGTCATTGAAGCCTGGTTCAGGGGCTACTGAGGGAGTCCTGGATTAGGGGGTTATCCGGACAGCCGGATTATATCCTTTGGCCGGACTGTTGGACTATGAAGATACAAGATTGAAGACTTCGTCTCGTGTCCGGATGGAACTCTACTTGGCGTGGAAGGCAAGCTAGGCAGTACGGATATGGATATCTCCTCCTTTGTAACCGACCTTGTGTAACCCTAGCCCCCTCCGGTGTCTATATAAATTGGAGGGTTTTAGTCCGTAGGACAACATACAATCATACCATAGGCTAGCTTCTAGGGTTTAGCCTCTCTGATCTCGTGGTAGATCAGCTCTTGTAATACTCATATCATCAAGAATAAATCAAGCAGGACGTAGGGTTTTACCTCCATCAAGAGGGCCCAAACCTGGGTAAAACATCGTGTCCCCTGCCTCCTGTTACCATCCGCCTTAGACGCATAGTTCAGGATCCCCTACCCGAGATCTTCCGGTTTTGACACCGACAGCGGTGATTGTCTTCATCAACATCACCATCATCATCACCATTCTCATCTCTTTTACGCGGTCCACTCTCCCGCACCCCGCTGTAATCCCTACTTGAACATGGTGCTTTATGCCACATATTATGATCCAATGATGTGTTGCCATCCTATGATGTTTTGAGTATATATCTGCTGTCTTTGGGTTGATTGATGATCTAGATTGGTACAAGTTGTATGTTTTATTTTGGTGTTGTCCTATGGTGCCCTCCGTGTCGCGCAAGCGTGAGGGATTCCCGCTGTAGGGTGTTGCAATACGTTTATGATTCGCTTATAGTGGGTTATGTGAGTGACTGAAACACAAACCCGAGTAAGGGGGTTGTTGCGTATGGGCTAAAGAGGACTTGATGCTTTAATGCTATGTTGGGTTTTACCTTAATGATCTTTAGTACTTGCGGATGTGATACGTCTCCAACGTATCTATAATTTTTGATTGCTCCATGCTATTATATTATCTATTTTGGATGTTAATGGGCTTTATTTTACACTTTTATATCATTTTTGGGACTAACCTACTAACCGGAGGCCCAACCCAAATTGCTATTTTTTTGCATATTTTAGGGTTTCGAAGAAAAGGAATATCAAACGGAGTCCAAATGGAATGAAACCTTCAGGAACGTGATTTTCTCAACAAACGTGATCCAGGAGACTTGGAGTGGGCGTTAAGAAACAACGGAGGAAGCCACGAGGCAGGGGGCGGCTTCCCACCAGGGCGCGCCCTCCAACCTCGTGGGCCCTCCGTTGCTCCACCGACGTACTTCTTCCTCCTATATATATCCACGTACCCCCAAAACATCCAGGAGCACCACAAAAACCTAATTCCACCGCCGCAACCTTCTGTACCCAAGAGATCGCATCTTGGGGCCTTTTCCGAAGCTCCGCTGGAGGGGGCATTGATCACGGAGGGCCTCTACATCAACTCCATGGCCTCTCCGGTGATGTGTGAGTAGTTTATTTCAGACCTACGGGTCCATAGTTATTAGCCAGATGGCTTCTTCTCTCTATTTGGATCTCAATACAAATTTCTCCTCGATCTTCTTGGAGAGCTATTCGATGTAATCTTCTTTTGCGGTGTGTTTGTCGAGATCCGATGAATTGTGGGTTTATGATCCAGATTATCTATGAACAATATTTTATTCTCCTCTGAATTCTTTTATGTATGATTGGTTTATCTTTGCAAGTCTCTTCGAATTATCAGTTTGGTTTGGCCTACTAGATTGATCTTTCTTGCAATGGGAGAAGTGCTGAGCTTTGGATTCAATCTTGCGGTGTCCTTTCCCAGTGACAGAAGGGGCATCAATTAACGTATTGTATTGTTGCCATCGAGGATAAAAAGATGGGGTTTATATCATATTGCATGAGTTTATCCCTCTACATCATGTCATCTTCCTTAAAGCATTACTCTGTTCTTATGAACTTAATACTCTAGATGCATGCTGGATAGCGGTCGATGTGTGGATTAATAGTAGTAGATGCAGAATCGTTTCGGTCTACTTGTCGCGGACGTGATGCCTATATACATGATCATACCTAGATATTCTCATAACTTTGCTCAATTCTATCAATTGCTCGACAGTAATTCGTTTACCCACCGTAATACTTATGCTCTTGAGAGAAGCCACTAGTGAAACTTATGGCCCCTGGGTCTATCTTCCATCATATTAATATTCCAATACTTAGTTATTTCTTTTGCCTTTTATTTTACTTTGCATCTTTATCATAAAAATACCAAAAATATTATCTTATCATATCTATCAGATCTCACTCTTGCAAGTGGCCGTGAAGGGATTCACAACCCCTTTATCGTGTTGGTTGCGAGGTTCTTATTTGTTTGTGTAGGTGCGTGGGACTTGAGCGTGATCTCCTACTGGATTGATACCTTGGTTCTCAAAAACTAAGGGAAATACTTACGCTACTTTGTTGCATCACCCTTTCCTATTCAAGGGAAAACCAACGCAGTGCTCAAGAGGTAGCAAGAAGGATTTCTGGCGCCGTTGCCAAGGAGATTCGCTTCAATTCAAGTCAAGATTTGACTCCCAACAATGAGTCATATCTGGCGCCATTACCAAGTCAAAACATACCAAGTACCCATCACAAACTCTTATCCCTCGCATTACATTATTGGCCATTTGCCTCTCGTTTTCCTCTCCCCCACTTCACCCTTGTCGTTTTATTCGCCCTCTCTCTCCGTTCCCCTTCTCTTTCCCTTTGCCTCTTTTGCCCGTTTTTTGTTTGCTTGTGTGTTGGATTGCTTGCCTTGTCGTTATGGCTAGTCCTCTATCTTCTCCGTTGTCTCCTGAGAATGAAGTTCTTAATTTTAAACAAAGGGAGGGAGAAAATCTAAAAGATGCTTGGTATAGAATTTGCAATGCTCAAAATAGATCTATCAGGAAGCAATATACTTCCGTTCTTCTCCGCAATTTTTATGTAGGCACTACTCCTTGGTACAGATATATTCTTTATACCATTACCGGAGGGAATTTCTTGGGTAGCCATACTTTTGATTCTTATAACGCTATGATAGATTTGTTTGGCTCACCACCTCTTTTGGTTAATGGAACTATGTTAACTTTGGAACATGTGATGCAAAGGCTTGAAATTATTGAGAATAAAGTTGCTAATTTAGAGTTGATTGAGAATTTGGATAAAAATATCCACAACCAAATTACCCAATATGGATCTAAGGTGGGAGTTACTCTGAAATTTTTGAAGGAAAAAGAACCCATAGTTAATGAAAGAATAGATCAAGATTCTACTAGAATCGATAAACTTGAGGGAATTATCACCAACTTGGGGTCCATTTTTTCTTCCGTTAAAAATACTCCAAATCCTACCACTAAAATTTCCAAGCTTGTTTATGTTCCTAAAAATAAGGGTGGATCCTCTAGTAAGGAAACTGCGGATTTAAAATCAATAAGTGTTCATCCCAATCTTTTTGCTATGATTAAGGAACCGTTTGCTACAAATGATTTTCTTGATTTTGTGCCTAGGAGTTTGATAATTAATAAAAAGAAAGAAACTCCTAAGAGTTATAGGTGTCTCATCGAAGAATTACCTACCAAAGATGGCAATACCTAGATCTATCTTCGCTTTTATGCCTAGCTAGGGGCGTTAAACGATAGCGCTTATTGGGAGGCAACCCAATTTTATTTTTATTCCTTGATTTTTGCTCTAGTTTAGTAATAAATAATTTATCTAGCCTATTTTTTGGTTGTGTTTTTTGTGTTTAATTAGTGTTTGTGCCAAGTAGAACCGTTGGGAAGACTTGGAGAAAGTCTTTTTGATCTTGCTGTAAAAAACAGAAACTTTAGCGCTCACGAGAATCGCTGCCATTTTTATTTGGAAGGTGCTATTTAGTTAATTATTTTTGCAAATGATTAATATATAAATTCCTCAAGTCCAGAAATTTATTTTAGAATTTTTGGGGTTCCATAAGTTGCGTTAGCTACAGATTACTACAGACTGTTCTGTTTTTCGTTAGTCGTTTGCTTATTTTGATGAATCTATGGCTAGTAGAAGAGTTTATAAACCATATAGAAGTTGGAATACAATAGGTTTAACACCAATATAAATAAAGAATGAGTTCATTACAGTACCTTGAAGTGGTGTTTTTTTTCTTTCGCTAACGGAGCTCACGAGATTTTCTATTTTGAGTTTTGTGTTGTGAAGTTTTCAAGTTTTGGGTAAAGATTTGATGGATTATGGAACAAAGAGTGGCAAGACCCTAAGCTTGGGGATGCCCATGGCACCCCAAGGTAAAACTCGATGACACCAAAAATCCCAAGCTTGGGGATGCCCTGGAAGGCATCCCCTCTTTCGTCTTCGTCTATCGGTAACTTGGAGCTATATTTTTATTCACCACATGATATGTGTTTTGCTTGGAGCGTCTTGTATGATTTGAATCTTTGCTTTTTAGTTTACCACAATCATCCTTGCTGTACACACCTTTTGAGAGAGACTCACATGATTTGAAATTTATTAGAATACTCTATGTGCTTCACTTATATCTTTTGAGCTATATAGTTTTTGCTCTAGTGCTTCACTTATATCTTTTAGAGCACGGTGGTGGATTTATTTTATAGAAATTATTGTTCTCTCATGCTTTACTTATATTATTTTGAGAGTCCTTTAGAACCACATGGAAATTTGCTATAATATAAAAACTTTCATTCAAGTGCATTGAATACTATGAGAAGTTTGATACTTGATAATTGTTTTGAGATATGGAGATGGTGATAGTAGAGTCATGCTAGTTGAGTAGTTGTGAATTTGAGAAATACTTGTGTTGAAGTTTGTGATTCTCGTAGCATGCACGTATGGTGAACCGTTATGTGATGAAGTCGGCGCTTGATTTATTTATTGATTGTCTTCCTTATGAGTGGCGGTCGGGGACGAGCGATGGTCTTTTCCTACCAATCTATCCCCCTAGGAGCATGCGCGTAATACTTTGTTTCGATAACTAATAGATTTTTGCAATAAGTATGTGAGTTCTTTATGACTAATGTTGAGTCCATGGATTATACGCACTCTCACCCTTCCACCATTGCTAGCCTCTCTAATATCGCGCAACTTTGGCCGGTATCATACACCCACCATATACCTTCCTCAAAACAGCCACCATACCTACCTATTATGGCATTTCCATAGCCATTCTGAGATATATTGCCGTGCAACTTTCCACCGTTCTGTTATTATGACACGCTTCATCATTGTCATATTGCTTGCATGATCATGTAGTTGACATCGTATTTGTGGCAAAGCCACCATTCATAATTCTTCATACATGTCACTCATGCATCATTGCACATCCCGGTACACCGCTGGAGGCATTCACATAGAGTCATATCTTGTTCTAAGTATCAAGTTGTAATTTTTGAGTTGTAAGTAAATAAAGTGTGATGATCATCATTATTAGAGCATTGTCCCAAGTGAGGAAAGGATGATGGAGACTATGATTCCCCCACAAGTTGGGATGAGACTCCGGAAGAAAAAAAGAAGAGAAAAGAGGCCAAAAAAACAAGGCCCAAATAAAAAAATGAGAGAAAAAGAGAGAAGGGACAATGCTACTATCCTTTTCCACACTTGTGCTTAAAATTAGTGCCATGATCTTCATATAGAGAGTCTCCTATGATATCACTTTCATATACTAGTGGGAATTTTTCATTATAGAACTTGGCTTGTATATTCCAATGATGGGCTTCCTCAAAATGCCCTAGGTCTTCATGAGCAAGCAAGTTGGATGCACACCCACTTAGTTTCTTTTGTTGAGCTTTCATATGCTTATAGCTCTAGTGCATCTGTTGCATGGCAATCCCTACTCACTCACATTGATATCTATTAATGGTCATCTCCATAGCCCGTTGATACGCCTAGTTGATGTGAGACTATCTTCTCCTTTTTTGTCTTCTCCACAACCACCATTCTATTCCACCATAGTGCTATATCCATGGCTCACGCTCATGTATTGCGTGAAGATTGAAAAAGTTTGAGAACATCAAAAGTATGAGTCAATTGCTTGGCTTGTCATCGGGGTTGTGCATGATTTAAATATTTTGTGTGGTGAAGATAGAGCATAGCCAGACTATATGATTTTCTAGGGATAACTTTCTTTGTCCATGTTATTTTGAGAAGACATAATTGCTTAGTTGTATGCTTGAAGTATTATTATTTCTATGTCAATATTAAACTTTTATCTTGAATCTTTCGGATCTGAACATTCATGCCACAATAAAGAAAAATTACATTGAGAAATATGTTAGAAAGCATTCCACATCAAAAATTCTTCTTTTATCATTTACCTACTCGAGGACGAGCAGGAATTAAGCTTGGGGATGCTTGATACGTCTCCAACGTATCTGTAATTTTTGATTGCTCCATGCTATTATATTATCTATTTTGGATGTTAATGGGCTTTATTTTACACTTTTATATCATTTTTGGGACTAACTACTAACCGGAGGCCCAGCCCAAATTGCTGTTTCTTTGCCTATTTTCGGGTTTCGAAGAAAAGGAATATAAAACGGAGTCCAAACTGAATGAAACCTTCGGGAACGTGATTTTCTCAACAAACGTGATCTAGGAGACTTGGAGTGGGCGTCAAGAAACAACGGAGGAAGCTAAGCTGCAGGGGGTGCGCCAACCCCCCTGGGCGCGCCCTCCACCCTCGTGGGCCCTCCGTCGCTCCACCGACGTACTTCTTCCTCCTATATATATCCATGTACCCCCCCCAAACATCCAAGAGCACCAAAAAAACCTAATTCCATCGCCGCAACCTTCTGTACCTGAGAGATCCCATCTTGGGCCTTTTCCGAAGCTCCGCCGGAGGGGGCATTGATCACGGAGGGCCTCTACATCAACTCCATGGCCTCTCCGGTGATGTGTGAGTAGTTTATTTCAGACCTACGGGTCCATAGTTACTAGCTAGATGGCTCCTTCTCTCTCTTTGGATCTCAATACAAAGTTCTCCTCGATCTTCTTGGAGATCTATTCGATGTAATCTTCTTTTGCGGTGTGTTTGTCGAGATCCGATGAATTGTGGGTTTATGATCCAGATTATATATGAACAATATTTTATTCTCCTCTGAATTCTTTTATGTATGATTGGTTTATCTTTGCAAGTCTCTTCGAATTATCAGTTTGGTTTGGCCTACTAGATTGATCTTTCTTGCAATGGGAGAAATGCTTAGCTTTGGGTTCAATCTTGCGGTGTCCTTTCCCAATGACAGCAGGGGCAGCAAGGCACGTATTGTATTGTTGCCATCGAGGATAAAAAGATGGGGTTTATATCATATTGCATGAGTTTATCCCTCTACATCATGTCATCTTCCTTAAAGCATTACTCTGTTCTTGTGAACTTAATACTCTAGATGCATGCTGGATAGCAGTCGATGTGTGGAGTAATAGTAGTAGATGCAGAATCATTTCGGTCTACTTGTCGCGGACGTGATGCCTATATACATGATCATACCTAGATATTCTCATAACTATGCTCAATTCTATCAATTGCTCGACAGTAATTCGCTTACCCACCGTAATACTTATGCTCTTGAGAGAAGCCACTAGTGAAACCTATGGCCCCGGGGTCTCATATTAATCTTCCAATACTTAGTTATTTCTTTTGCCTTTTATTTTACTTTGCATCTTTATCATAAAAATACCAAAAAAATTATCTTATCATATCTATCAGATCTCACGTTGGTTGTGACCGTGAAGGGCTTGACAACCCCTTTATCGCGTTGGTTGTGAGGTTCTTATTTGTTTGTGTAAGTGCGTGGGACTTGAGCGTGATCTCCTACTGGATTGATACCTTGGTTCTTAAAAATTGAGGGAAATACTTACGCTACTGATAACCCACAAGTACAGGGGATCGCAACCGTTTTCGAGGGTAGAGTATTCAACCCAAATTTATTGATTCGACACAATGGGAGCCAAAGAATATTCTCAAGTATTAGCAGGCGAGTTGTCAATTCAACCACACCTGGAAACTTAATATCTGCAGCAAGGTATTTAGTAGCAAAGTAATATGATAGTAGTGGTAACGGTGGCAAAAGGTAACGGTAGCAAAAGTAATATTTTTGGTGTTTTATAGTGAGGATAACAATAGCAACGGAAAAGTAAATAAGCGGAGAACAATATATGGAAAGCTCGTAGGCAATGGATCGGTGATGGAGAATTATGCCGGATGCGGTTCATCATGTAACAGTCATAACATAGGGTGACACAGGACTAGCTCCAATTCATCAATGTAATGTAGGCATGTATTCCGAATATAGTCATACGTGCTTATGGAAAAGAACTTGCATGCCTTCTTTTGTCCTACCCTCCCGTGGCAGTGGGGTCCTAGCGGAAACTAAGGGATATTAAGGCCTCCTTTTAATAGAGTACCGGACCAAAGCATTAACACATAGTGAATACATGAACTCCTCAAACTACGGTCATCACTGGGAGTGGTCCCGATTATTTTCACTTCGGGGTTGCCGGATCATAACACATAATAGGTTACTATAGACTTGCAAGATAGGATCAAGAACTCTCATATATTGATGAAAACATAATAAGTTCAGATCTGAAATCATGACACTCGGGCCCTAGTCATAGCAACATCAATCTCAAAACATAGTGGATACTAGGGATCAAACCCTAGCAAAACTAACTCGATTACATGATAAATCTCATCCAACCCATCACTGTCTAGCAAGCCTACGATGGAATTACTCACGCACGGCGGTGAGCATCATCAAATTGGTGATGGAGGAAGGTTGATAATGATGATGGCGACGGATTCCCCTCTCCAGAGCCCCGAACGGACTCCAGATCAGCCCTCCGGAGAGAGTTTAGGGCTTGGCGGTGGCTCCGTATCGTAAAACGCGATGAATCCTTCTCTTTGATTTTTTGTCCTCAAAAGTGAATATATGGAGTCAAGGTTGAGGTCGGTGGAGCGTAAGGGGGGCCCACGAGGCAGGGGCGCGCCCCCCACCCTCGTGGACAGGTGGAGGCCCCCCTGACGTGGATTCTTCTTCCAATATTTTTTATATATTCCAAAATAATTCTCCGTTGATTTTCAGGTTATTCTGAGAACTTTTATTTCTGCACAAAAATAACACCATGGCAATTCTGCTGAAAACAATGTCAGTCCGGGTTAGTTCCATTCAAATCATGCAAGTTAGAGTCCAAAACAAGGGCAAAAGTGTTTGGAAAAGTAGATACGATGGAGACGTATCAACTCCCCCAAGCTTAAATTTTGCTTGTCCTCAAGCAATTCAGTTGATAAACTGAAAGTGATAAAGAAAAACTTTTACAAACTCTGTTTGCTCTTGTTGTTGTAAATATGTAAAGCCAGGATTCAAGTTTTCAGCAAAGATTATGAACTAACCATATTCACAATAACATTTAGGTCTCATGTTTACTCATATCAATGGCATAATCAACTAGCGAGCAATAATAATAAATCTTGGATGACAACACTTTCTCAAAACAATCATGATATGATATAACAGATGGTATCTCGCTAGCCCTTTCTGAGACCGCAAAACATAAATGCAGAGCACCTTTAAAGATCAAGGACTGACTAGACATTGTAATTCATGGTAAAAGAGATCCAGTCAAGTCATACTCAATGTAAACTAAAAGTAATGAATGCAAATGACAGCGGTGCTCTCCAACTGGTGCTTTTTAATAAGAGGATGATGACTCAACATAAAAGTAAATGGATAGGCCCTTCACAGAGGGAAGCAGGGATTTGTAGAGGTGCCAGAGCTCGGTTTTGAAATAGATATGAATACTATTTTGAGCGGTATACTTTCATTGTCAACACAACAACCAAGAGATGGTGATATCTTCCATGCTACACACATTATAGGCGGTTCCCAAATAGAATGGTAAAGTTTATACTCCCCCTCCACCAACAAGCATCAATCCATGGCTTGCTCGAAACAACGAGTGCCTCCAACGAACAACAGTCTCGAGGGAGTTTTGTTTGCAATTATTTTGATTTGATTTGCATAAAGCATGGGACTGGGCATCCCAGTGACCAGCCATTTTCTCGTGAGTGAGGAGCGCAGTCCACTCCTCTTGAGAATAACCCGCCTAACATGGAAGATACGGACATCCCTAGTTGATACATGAGCTATTCGAGCATACAAAACAGAATGTTTATTTGAAGGTTTAGAGTTTGGCACATACAAATTTACTTGGGACGGCAGGTAGATATCGTATATAGGTAGGTATGGTGGACTCATATGGAATAAATTTGGGGTTTATGGAATTGGATGCACAAGCAGTATTCCTGCTTAGTACAGGTGAAGGCTAGAAAAAGACTAGGAAGCGACCAGCTAGAGAGTGACAACAGTCATGAACATGCATTAGAATTAATCAACACCGAATGCAAGCATGAGTAGGATATAATGCACCATGAACATAAATATCGTAGAGGCTATGTTGATTTTGTTTCAACTACATGCGTGAACATGTGCCAAGTCAAGCCACTCGAATCGTTCAAAAGAGGATACCACCCTATCATACCACATCACAACCATTTTAATAGCATGTTGGCATGCAAGGTAAACCATTATAAGCTCCTAGCTTATTAAGCATGGCATAAGCAACTATAATCTCTAATTGTCATTGCAAACATGTTTATTCATAATAGGCTGAATCGGGAACGATGAACTAATCATATTTACAAAAACAAGAGAGGTCAAGTTCATACCAGCTTTTCTCATATCAACAAGTTCATCATATAATCATCATTATTGCCTTTCACTTGCACGACCGAATAGTGTGGATAATAATAATAGTGCACGTGCATTGGACTAAGCTGGAATCTGCAAGCATTCAATTCAAGAGAGAAGACAAGGTAATATGGGCTCTTTGTCAGATCAACAATAATGCATATAAGAGCCACTTTAACATTTTCATTATGGTATTCTCCTATTGACCCCCAAAGAACAAGAAAAGAAATAAAACTATTAACATGGGAAAGCTCCCAACAAGCAAAAGAAGAACGAGAAATCTTTTTGGGTTTTCTTTTTAATTACTACGAGCATGGAAAGTAAACTAATTAAAAGCTACAACTAATTTTTTTAGTTTTTTATTAAGGTTTATTAAACACACAAGAAGAAAGCATAAAAAGGAAAATAAACTAGCATGGATGATACAATGAAAAAGTATGAGCATCGACAACTAGCATGAGTGTGTGAACAAGAATGTAATGTCGGTGAGAAATATGTACTCCCCCAAGCTTAGGCTTTTGGCCTAAGTTGGTCTATGGCCACGGCTGGCCTGGCGGATATCCAAAGTAATAGTTGGGGTCGTACTGAGATGCAGCGGCTATTGCATCTTGGGCTGGAGCGTGGAGGCAAGTTGTCTTCGCGCTCCTCTCGTACTCGCTCGCCTCCTCCCTGGTTATAACATATCTCCCTTTTGCCTGAAAGTCAAAGAAAGTAGGAGCAGGGAGAGCGACGTGATAGGTGTGTCGTCTGTCAAAGATTAGTCGGTACTAGAGAAACTGATCGTTCCTCTCAACAAACTGATGGCGAACCATAGCCTCATAATCTAAATAAACAGGAGGCAACTAAATATCGTACCCACATATGGGTATATCAAGAAAATTAGCTAGACGGGTTGCATAAATCCATCAAAGAAATCTCAATTAAATCTATTATTATGCAACCTACGTGCAATAATGGCTCCCAAATTATAATGTTTATCTCCTAATACAGCACTCCTGAGAACGCTGAGGTCAGGGACACACATGTGACATGCTTCATCCTTACCATTTATGCACCTACCTATGAAGAGAGCAAAATAATGTATAGCAGGAAAATGAATGCTCACTATGGTAGCTTGTGTTATATCTCTAGATTCCCCCACAGTTATACTAGCAAGAAAATCTCTAAACTCATACTTGCGAGGCTCACTAGTGCTGCCCCATTGTGGAAGTTCGCAAGCAGTATTAAAATCCTCTAAGTCCATAGTATAAGAATTTTCATAAAGATCAAATAGGACAGTTTGAGAATTGCCTGATGATGAAAATTCAAACCTTCTCACAAAGGAATTAGTGAGATAGTGGTATTGGATTCACTTATCTGCCTCAAAGCTCTCAAGATCGGCATTACGCACATACGCGTTAAATTCTTCCTTGATTCCTACTTGATCCATAAATTCCTCTGACGGCCATTCACAAGCCCGCACCTGAGCTTCCCTCGGTGGTTCGTCGTCGGCATCGCGTATTGCGAGCCTGGGTCCTTGCTTCCTTGAAGGACCACCTTGGTACATTTTCCTAAACATATTTCTTCCCCTGAAAAATTTCTGAAATTTTTAGTAACTTCAAAATAGAAGTGAACCAAACTCAACAAAATTGATAGCAACTACTCCCACAAGTGCCTAGAGGATATATCATGCATTAAAACTACTTTTGACCATATAATTTTGACATGCAAACTCAAGAATAGGGTCACCTAAGCAGCAAAAATATGCAATGAATAAAGCACTAGGACAAAAACTAATTGGACCATTGGAGGAGTCACATACCAAAGAACAATCCCCCAAAGCAGTTTTGTGAATGGAGCTTTGAGCTAGGAGATCGAAAATGGCAGCAAGATGAGCTTGGACTCAGGTTTGAGCTGGCTAGTGATGTTTGTGGGAGGAAGGAGTGTGTGGTAGCTGGAATAAGTGGAGGGGAGCCACCGTGGGCCCACGAGGCAAGGGGGCGCGCCCTCCACCCTCGTGGCCAGGTGCTTGCTCCCCCTGCTGTGTTCTCAGTGCCGGATACTCTCAAATATTCCAAAAAAAATCATATTTAAATTTCAGGGCATTTGGAGAACTTTTATTTTCAGGGTATTTTTTATTGCATGGGTAATTCAGAAAACAGACAGAAATAATACTATTTTTGATTTATTTAATATAAATAACAGAAAGTTTAAAGAGGGTACAGAGAGTTGTGTTTTCTAAATTCATCCATCTCATGCTCATCAAAAGGAATCCACTAACAAGGTTGATCAGGTCTTGTTAACAAACTCATTCTGAATAACATGAAACTGGAGAATTTTCGATAACACTAGGTTATCTCAACGGGGATATGCATGTCCCCAACAATAAGGATATCGTATTTCTTCTTGACAGTAGGAAGAGGAAATTCAAAACCTCCAATAGTAATAGTTGGAATTTTTCCAATAGAATTAATAATGTGGACTTGAGGTTGTTTCCTCGGAAAGTGTACCGTATGCTCATTACCATTAACATGAAAAGTGACATTGCCTTTGGTGCAATCAATAACAGCCCCTGCAGTATTCAAAAAGGGTCTTCCAAGAATAATAGACATACTATCGTCCTCGGGGATATCAAGAATAACAAAGTCCGTTAAAATGGTAACGTTTGCAACCACAACAGGCACATCCTCACAAATACCGACAGGTATAGCAGTTGATTTATCAGCCATTTGCAAAGATATTTCAGTAGGTGTCAACTTATTCAATTCAAGTCTACGATATAAAGAGAGAGGCATAACACTAACACCGGCTCCAAGATCACATAAAGCAGTTTTAACATAGTTTCTTTTAATGGAGCATGGTATAGTTGGTACTCTGGGATCTCCTAGTTTCTTAGGTATTCCACCCTTAAAAGTATAATTAGCAAGCATGATGGAAATTTCAGCTTCCGGTATCTTTCTTTTATTAGTAACAATATCTTTCATGTACTTAGCATAAGGATTCATTTTAAGCATATCAGTCAAATGCATACGCAAGAAGATAGGTCTAATCATTTCAGCAAAGCGCTCAAAATCCTCATCATCCTTTTTATTGGATGGTTTAGGAGGAAAAGGCATGGGTTTCTGAACCCATGGTTCTCTTTCTTTATCGTGCTTCCTAGCAACAAAGTCTCTCTTATCATAACGTTGATTCTTTGATTGTGGGTTATCAAGATCAACAGCAGGTTCAATCTCTACTTCATTGTCATTACTAGGTTGAGAATCAACATGAACATCATTATTAACATTATCACTAGGCTCATGCTCATTACCATATTGTGTTTCAGCATCAAAAAAAGAAATATCATTGGGATTCTCAGGTGTGTCATCAACAGGTTCACTAGAAGCATGCAAAGTCCTATCATTTTTCTTTTTCTTCCTCTTAGAAGGACTAGGTGCATCAATATTATTTTTCTGAGAATCTTGCTCAATTCTGTTAGGATGACCCTCAGGATACAAAGGTTCCTGAGTCGTTTTACCACCTCTAGTCATAACTCTAACAACATTATCATTTTTCTTACTATTTAATTCATTGAGAAAATCATTCTGAGCTTTAAGTACTTGTTCTACTTGAGTGGTAACCATAGAAGCATGTTTACTAATAAGTTTTAGTTCACCTTTAACACTAGCCATATAATCACTCAAGTGTTCAATCATATAAGCATCATGTTTCAATTGTCTACCAACATAAGCATTAAAGTCTTCTTGCTTAACCATAAAGTTATCAAACTCATCTATGCATTGGCTAGCAAACTTAGTAGGAGGGATTCCAGCTTTATCATATCTATAGAGAGAATTTACCTTTACTACCTGTGTCGGGTTATCAAGACCATGTATTTCTTCAACAGGCGGTAAATTAAGACCATGTATTTCTTAAATAGGAGGTAAATTCTGAACATCTTCAGCTTTAATACCTTTTTCTTTCATAGATTTCTTTTCCTCTTGCATATCTTCAGGACTGAGAAATGGAATACCCCTTTTCTTCGGAGTTAGCTCAGGAGTTGGTTCAGGAAGTGTCCAATTATTTTCATTGGTCAACATATTATTCAATAAAATTTCAGCTTCATCTGGTGTTCTTTCCCAGAAAACACAACCAGCACAACTATCCAGGTGATCTCTGGAAGCATCGGTTAGTCCATTATAAAAGATATCAAGTATTTCATTATTCTTGAGAGGATGACCAGGAAAAACATTAAGTAATCGGAGAAGCCTCCCCCAAGCTTGTGGAAGACTCTCTTCTTCAATTTGCACAAAACTATATATTTCCCTTAAAGCAGCTTGTTTCTTATGAGCAGGGAAATATTTAGCAGAGAAGTTATAAATCATATCCTGGGGACTACGCGCACAACCATGATCAAGAGAATTAAACCATGTCTTAGCATCACCCTTTAATGAGAACGGAAATATCTTAAGGATATAATAGTAGCGAGTTTTCTCATCATTAGTGAATAGGGTAGCTATATCATTTAATTTGGTAAGATGTGCCACAACAGTTTCAGATTCATAGCCATAGAAAGGATCAGATTTAACTAAAGTAATTATCTCAGGGTTGACAGAGAATTCATAATCCTTATCAGTAACAAAGATAGGTGAAGTAGCATAAGCAGGATCATATTTCATTCTAGCATTCACAGCTTAGCTAATAATTTATTAAGATCACTCCTATCATTGCAAGCAAGAAAATCTCTAGCAGTTTCTTCATCCATAACATAGCCCTCGGGCGCAATAGGTAATTCATATCTAGGGGGAGAGTCTTCATCATCACTTTCATCAATATATCAGTTTCAATAATTTCATTCTCTCTAGCCCTAGCAAGTTGTTCATCAAGAAATTCACCAAGTGGCACAGTAGTATCAAGCATAGAAGTAGTTTCATCATAAGTATCATGCATAGCAGAAGTGGCATCATCAATAACATGCGACATATCAGAATTAATAGCAGAAGCAGGTTTAGGTGTCACAGGCTTACTCAAAACAGAAGGCCAATCAAGTGCAGAGCTAGATGGCAGTTCCTTACCTACCCTCGTAGTTGAGGGATAAATCTTGGTTCTTGGATCTTTCAAGTTCTTCATAATGATAAGCAGATATAAATCCCAAGTGACTCAAAGAATAGAGCTATGCTCCCCGGCAACGGCACCATAAAATAGTCTTGATAACCCACAAGTATAGGGATCGCAACAGTTTTCGAGGGTAGATTATTCAACCCAAATTTATTGATTCGACACAAGGGGAGCCAAAGAATATTCTCAAGTATTAGCAGCCGAGTTGTCAATTCAACCACACCTGGAAACTTAATATCTGCAGCAAGGTATTTAGTAGCAAAGTAATATGATAGTAGTGGTGACGGTAGCAAAAGTAATATTTTTGGTGTTTTATAGTGAGGATAACAATAGCAACGGAAAAGTAAATAAGTGGAGAACAATATATGGAAAGCTCGTAGGCAATGGATCGGTGATGGATAATTATGCCGGATGCGGTTCATCATGTAACAATCATAACATAGGATGACACAGAACTAGCTCCAATTCATCAATGTAATGTAGGCATGTATTTCGAATATAGTCATACATGCTTATGGAAAAGAACTTGCATGACATCTTTTGTCCTACGCTCCCGTGGCAGCGGGGTCCTAGCGGAAACTAAGGGGTATTAAGGCCTCCTTTTAATAGAGTACCGGACCAAAGCATTAACACTTAGTGAATACATGAACTCCTCAAACTACGGTCATCACCGGGAGTGGTCCCGATTATTGTCACTTCGGGGTTGCCGGATCATAACACATAATAGGTTACTATAGACTTGCAAGATAGGATCAAGAACTCTCATATATTGATGAAAACATAATAGGTTCAGATCTGAAATCATGGCACTCGGGCCCTAGTGACAAGCATTAAGCATAGCAAAGTCATAGCAACATCAATCTCAGAACATAGTGGATACTAGGAATCAAACCCTAACAAAACTAACTCGATTGATAAATCTCATCCAACCCATCACCGTCCAGCAAGCCTATGATGGAATTACTCATGCACAGCGGTGAGCATCATGAAATTGGTGATGGAGGAAGGTTGATGATGACGATGGCGATGGATTCCCCTCTCCGGAGCCCCGAACGGACTCCAGGTCAGCCCTCCCGAGAGAGTTTAGGGCTTGGCGGCGGCTCCGTATCGTAAAACACGACGAATCCTTCTCTTTGATTTTTTTCTCCCCGAAAGTGAATATATGGAGTCAAGGTTGAGGTCGGTGGAGCATTAGGGGGCCCACGAGGTAGGGGGCGCGCCCCCTGACGTGGATTCTTCTTCTAGTATTTTTTATATATTCCAAAATAATTCTCCGTTGATTTTCTGGTCATTCCGACAACTTTTATTTCTGATTACGAACGTGCGCATAGAGGTTCCCCCAAAAAACCCGGTGCCTGACGAAAAGGCAACTAGGGTTTACGGGTGGCTCGTGGCGGCGCTCGTCGGATCTGCCGAGGGAGCGCGACACAAGGTCGAGTGGAGGATGGCGTCGTCCTCCACGACAGGCAAAGAGAAGGGATCCCTGTCGCCCAGGGCGGCGAGGGCAAAACTGGCGGAGGCCTTGGGCAAGTTGGACATCACCGACGAGGAAGCCACACCCCTGGTCGTGGATGATCTTGAGGAAGGAGAGCAGCAAAAGTGGATGGTGGCAGGCAAGGTTCTTCATCGCAATATTCTGCACATCCAGACGATCATCAATGCTCTTCGTCCCGCGTGGGGCAATCCCAAAGGTCTAGCCTTCAGATCTGTGGGAGAGAACATGTTTGTAGCGGATTTTGCTACCAAGAGGGATAGAGATCGCGTTTGGGAGGGATCGCCATGGCATGTCAGTAAGCACGCAGTGATTCTCTCAAATTTCGATGAATGCATGCGGCCCTCTGAACTGCAATTTGACAAGCTTCAACTATGGGCTCCAGTTGTCAATCTCCCCTTTAACCTCCGCAACGAAAACTGGAGTAAAGCAATAGCAGGCCAAATTGATAAGCAGGCGACGGAAATTCAGTTTGATCACACGGGTGGATATCTTCGAGCCAGAGTAACTATAGATATGGGGAAACCTCTGAGGAGGTGGATCCTGATTGAATCAAAGAGAAGGAACGGCATGGATCCATATGACATACTTTATGAAAATGTTCCTCATTTTTGTTTTTCCTGTGGCCGTCTAGGTCACGGGGACCTCTACTGCCCTACACCTGGATAGAGAGATGCAAAGGGCGACCTTCCTTTCAGGAAAGGTCTACGTGCGCCAGAGGACAGGAGGAAGGGCACATGGGGGGATAGCTCATCGAGAGAGTCGAGTATGCCCCAGTCCAGGACGACTGAAACACGTCAGTCATCTACGGATGCAAAGGGAACAGCCGAGGTAACATCTCCCCTGAAGAATAAGACCAATCAGAACAAACGCAAAGGGGGGCCTCAAGTGCAAAAACAAGTATACAGGAAAGTTGATATGCCTTTGTTGGCTAACAGCCCACATGTGGAAGACACTGATACGATAGAGAATGATTCCCAGATTGGAGTTTCTGGAACAGAAAAAGAACTGGAGGGGGTGATTGAAAGGGAAGCCAAAAAGAAAAAACCTACTCCAGCTACTTCAGATGCATCGGCAGAGGCTGCGGCGCAGCCCTGCCGGAAGCAATGAGTTGCATGAGCTGGAACTGCCGCGGGCTTGGGAACCCAGAGGCAGTTCGCGAGCTTCGCAATGTTGTGAAGCAAGAAGGTCCCAGTCTCCTCTTTCTGATGGAGACCAAGATTTCGGCGAAGAGAGTGGAGAGCTTGCAGAACCAGCTTGGTTTTGCGGGCTGTTTTGCAGTAAACAGCAATGGTTTGAGTGGGGGCATCGGTATGTTCTGGTCAGCGGATATGGATGTGGAATTGAAAAATTATAGCGCAGCGCATATTGATGTCAAGGTCAGCAAGAAAGCTCAAAGCTCGGTTGAGTGGAGAGTGACAGGTTTCTATGGAGCTCCACGGGCGGAAGATAGACGCCATAGTTAGAGGTTCCTTCGCAATTTGTTTGAAATCCAACACGATGCTTGGCTGTGTGTTGGGGATTTCAATGAAACAATGTTTTCCTCTGAACACTTTTCTCGTGTCGAACGACCGGAATGGTAGATGAGGGCATTCAGGGAAGCTATTGAGGATTGCTCACTCCTAGACCTTGGATGGAAAGGAGTGGAGTACACATGGGATAATGGGCCGAGTGGGGAGTCCAACGTGAAAGCCAGACTTGATAGAGGTTTGGGCAACTTGCAGCTCACCCAGATCTTCCCCAACACTTCTGTGCATCATATTAGCACCATGGAGTCAGATCATTGCTTTGTTTTGGTCGACTTACGTGATAATCAGGCGGCACATCGACAAGGAAATTCGCGACAGTTTTGATACGAAGACGTTTGGCAAACACACGTTGAGTATGATCAGTTTATACTTAAAGAGTGGCAGAAGGGAGCTGGCCGCAACGGCCTCGATGGCATACTCAACGCACTGCATGACTTGCAGACCAAGTTGTCTGCATGGGGGGCAAGGGAGTTCGGGTGTCTCACACGGAAAGTGCGGAAATTACGTGGTAAATTGGACCGGCTGCGTCGACGGCCGGGGAGGCATGGTCCGTCTGAGGAAGAGAGGGCCATAGCTAAACAGCTCCGGGAGACACTACGGCAGGAGGAAATCTGGTTGAGACAGAGATCACGAGTTCCTTGGCTGCGAGATGGGGACCGTAACACGGGGTACTTTCATGCCCAAGCAGCCCAGCGGCGAATGAATAAGATCGAGGGACTCGAACGAGCGGATGGCTCTAGGTGTCAAACGCCGGACGAGATCCATGCATAAGTCCAAGGGTTTTATGAGGCCCTTTACACTAGCCAGGGTTTCAAACCTATGGATGAGCTACTGGCCTTTGTTCCACCGAAAGTGACAGAACAAATGAATGAAGAGCTTGACAAACCTTACTCTGCGAAGGAGGTCAAAACGGCCTTGTTCCAGATGGCGCCGTCTAAGGCGCCCGGGGTGGACGGTTTTACAGCGGGGTTTTTTCAGCGCCATTGGTCCCTTTTAAAACATTACATAATCCCGGCTGTACTCGAATTTCTGAATGGGGGAGTGCTACCCGAGGGTATGAACGACACCTCTATCACATTAATCCCAAAGGTGCGTCACCCACAGCGTATATCTCAGTATCGACCCATATCATTGTGCCCTGTTCTCTATAAGATTGCCTCAAAATGCATCACAAATAGGGTTCGAATGTTAGTGGGAGAGATAATCGGTGAAGAGCAGAGTGCGTTTGTGCCTGGCCGGCTTATAACTGACAACGTTCTCATTGCTTATGAGAGCGTTCATTCTATGAGAAGGCAGAAAAGAGGGAAGAATGTTGCCTGTGCCGTAAAGCTCGATATGATGAAAGCATATGACCGAGTAGAATGGCACTTTCTGGAGGCAATTATGCTTAGACTGGGTTTCAGTTCACAGTTTGTCAGACTTATGATGAAGTGTGTGACGTCGGTAAGGTTTACAGTTCGAGTGAATGGACAATTACTGCCCTACTTCACACCAACCAGAGGTCTCCGACAGGGAGATCCTAGTTCACCGTTTCTGTTTCTTATCTATGCAGAGGGTTTTACCTCATTGTTAAAATTCTATGGAGGGACCCATGTTGACAGAGGTATCCGGGTTAGTCCTTGTTCTCCCTGGGTTAATCACCTACTCTTCGCTGATGATAGTTTGATTTTTTTGAAGGCAGAAGGGCAGAGTACCACCAGGTTGAACGAGGTGCTCCGAATTTATGGTGAATGCTCAGGACAAAGTGTTAACAGGGACAAAAGCTCCATCTTTTTCAGTCGAAACACACCCGATGCAGTTTGGGAGGAACTCAAGGCAGTGTTGGGAATTAATGTGGAGGCCTTTAATGAGCGATATTTGGGTCTTCCAACAGCCATTGGGCGCATTACTAGCGGTACTTTTGAATACCTGGGTGAGAGGATCAGAAGCAAACTCCAAGGGGGCACCGAGCGACTTATTTCATGTGCCGGGAGGGAGGTCAGGATCAAGGCCGTTGCACAGGCGATCCCAGCCTTCTCCATGAGCTGCTTCAAGCTCACAAAAAAGGTGTATAAAGGTCTTTCATCAAAAATGGCAAGATATTGGTGGAGCAGTTCAGTTGACCGCAGATCTCTGCACTGGATCGACTGGGACTCACTAACCAAGCCAAAGATTGCAGGAGAGATGGGGTTCAGAAATCTGGAAATGTTCAACTTAGCTCTGCTTGGGAAACACGGGTGGATGTTGATCACAAACCCGGAATCCCTCTGTGCCCGTGTCTTGAAGGGGAAGTATTTTCCCGCTGGTGAATTCATGGATGCAGCTGTCCCGAAGCATGCATCAGCCACGTGGAGAGCCATAGTGGCGGGAAGGGAAGCCTTGCAAATGGGTTTAATAAAAAGAATTGGAGATGGCACGAGTGTATCAACATGGAATGATAGCTGGATACCGGGCCTTCTCACACTTCGGCCTTCGGTGCAGATCGGAAATGCCAATATCCCTCGCGTTGATGATCTGATCAATGCCGATCATGGTACGTGGAAAGATGAACTTGTACAACAAAACTTTATAGCCCCTGAAGCAGACGCAATCCTTAATATTCCACTCAGCTTCGATGGAGGGGATGATACATGGGCTTGGGCTGCTGAGAAGTCTGGGACTTACTCTGTGAAATCTGCCTACCGATCTTTGATGACCCGTAACGAGCATGACGCTCTAGGGGAAAGGACGGTGACCGAATCTTCAGAGAACCAAAAACAGGTATGGTCCAGACTATGGAAGCTCAAGGTTGTGCCAAAAGTGCGGGTGTTTTGGTGGCGAGTACTCAGGAATATTTTTCCTGCGGAAAGCATATTGAAGCATCGCCACATTGCGGAGATGGCTCGATGTAAAATCTATTTTCATTCAGACGAAGATATCTACCATGCACTGATTAAGTGCACACATGCAAAGATGTTCTGGAGTGAGGCAAGGGATTGGCTCAACGTCAAACTCCCAGATCTTCATACAATGACTTGGCCCTAAGATATCTTGTGTGATCCTAGGTTTGAAGACAGTGAACATGCAAAAATCATCATAGTTATGTGGGCGATCTGGACGTCTCGGAATAATATCACGCATGACAGATCAAGCCTTGACCCGGTGGTGACTATGAAAAAGGTGAGGGAGGACCTCGCGATCTTGGAGCTACCCAGGGCGTTGTCTCGAACCCTACCAGGATTTGGGTGGCGCCCCCCTGATGAGGGTTGTATCAAGATCAATACCGATGCAGGGATAGCGATGGAGGCAAGGCTTGCTGGATTGGGAGGTGTCGCACGTTCACCTTCAGCATTCATCGGGGCTTGGTGCAAACCAGCTCGCGGTGTTACCGACCCGCTAGTGGCAGAAGCTATGGCTCTCCGCGAAGGCGTGGTTTTTGCAAAGCTTCGAGGCTTTGAGCGAGTACAGATGGAGACTAATAGCAAAGATGTGGTGGATCTCTGGAACTCGCGCCGTTCTTCACGCTCCCTCATAGCGCTGGTGCTATTAGATATTGAAGAGCTAGCTGTTTCTTTTTCTATTTTTTTCTATTGTTCATGTAAAGAGGCATTCAAATGTTCCGGCCCACCTTTGTGCTCGACATGCCAGCACCTTGGAGGTGACGGAATGTTGGATGGGCTCTCCCCCTGGACTTCTGGTCACTTGCCTGATGGCGGACAGTGCCGGAGCTCGATCGATTGAATAAAGCTCTTCAATTCCACGCAAAAAAAGAACTTTTATTTCTGCACAAAGATAACACCATGGCAATTCTGCTGAAAACAACGCCAGTCCGGGTTAGTTCCATTCAAATCATGCAAGTTAGAGTCCAAAACAAGGGCAAAAGTGTTTGGAAAAGTAGATACGATGGAGACGTATCAACTACTTTGCTGCATCACCCTTTCCTCTTCAAGGGAAAACCAATGCAGTGCTCAAGAGGTAGCAGGATGCTTGCTAGAGTTCCAATCATAAGTGCATATGATCCAAGAAGAGAAAGTATGTTAGCTTATGCCTCTCCCTCATATGAAATTGCAATGACGACTACCGGTCTTGTTAACAATTACCTAGGATAATTCCGCACACTGATCCACCATTATTCCACACTCGCTATTTATAATATTTAGTAATATATTCTAACTTCATGATAACGACACCTACTTTCATATTTTAGCTCTCCGATATCATGCAAAGTTATCTACTTGATACCCACAACATAGTTTTATTTCTCGTTGCTAGTTGGAAGCAAACGTTCGGTGTACGTAGAGTCGTATCAGTGGCAGATAGGGCTTGAGAGAATATTGATCTTACCTTTAGCTCCTTGTGGGTTCGACACTCCATACTTATCACTTCCACCTTTGGAAATTGCTACGATGATTCCCTGCACTTGGGGAGTATCAAGCTCTTTTCTGGCGCCTTTGCCGGGGAGCAATAGTGTGGGGTTGATATTCTCGTGTATGCTTGTTTGCTTTCTTCACTAAGTAGATTTTGTTTTTCCCTTTTTTGTAACATAAAAAAAATTAAAGATTGAAAATACAAAAAAAATTACTTGCCTCTCATACCTAAAAAGTTTTTCAAAAAAGAGAAGTGATTGGAAAGTTATGCATTGAAGAAGTGAGGGTCGACCCTGAGCACTTGTGTTTATGCTCATGGAAACAATGTATAATTTTTCATGGAAGTTTCTCTTTAAATAATTATCCCCTTATATATATCCATTATATTATAAAAATAATGTGCCAAGCTTTGGTTTCAGGATGATTAGATTGCTTGTTTACTTTGTGCAGAACAAAAACAGAAACTTTGGTTGTAGCGCGTGATTTTAATTTTTTACTGGAAATTCAAATGGGTCTGAAATTTTTTGCACATTACTTCTATATAAAATTTTCAAATTTTCAAATTTATTTCATAATTTTTGGAGTTACAGAAGTTTACTAAATCTCCAGATTACTACAGACTGTCCTGTTTTAGACAGATTCTGTTTTTCGTGTGTTGTTTGCTTATTTTGATGCATCTATGGCTAGTATCGGAGGGTATGAACCATATAGAAGTTGGAATACAGTAGATATAGTTCTAATATAAAATGGGCCAATTCCAGTTCTGCCCCTAACTCGAACTCACTACTCAGTTTTGCCCCTAATTTTCAGGTATGCTCAGTTTTGCCCCTCCGCCGTTAGTGTCACTTATAGAAATGCCCTTTTGCGCCGTTACCGTCCGGTCAAAGTACTTTGACCATCCAGAAAAAATAGCAAAAAAAATTCAAAAAAATATGAAATTTGGTGGGGTCGAAGATAGTCATGTCCGCAAGGCGCGTGCACAATTTTGTGTTGGTTGGACACTCTGAGAGCTCGTGGCAAAGGAAAAAAATAATAATTTATACCTATGAATAGTAAATTCGAAAAAAATAGCAAAAAGTTCAAAAAAAATTGAATTTATTTGGCCTCAAAGAGGCTTGAGTGCACAAGGTGCTTGCAAGTTTTGGTGATCAAATGACGTACGAGGCGCTCTAGAGAAAAAAACAAAATACTGCATTTTTTCAAAGTTTTTTTGAGCTAAAATTTGTTTTTTTCTCCACGAGCTCCTACGATGTCCAAACACAACAAAAACGTGCACACATCTTGCGAACCTGAATATCTTCAGTCCCACGAACTTTCATATTTTTTTGATTTTTTTTCTATTTTTTTGAATTTACTGCTCGCATGCGTACAAAATTTATGTTTTCCTTTGACACGAGCTCCCGGAGTGTCCGAACGGCATGAAAATGTGCACGCGCCTTGCGGACATGACTATCTTCGATCCCACCAAATTTCATATTTTTTTGATTTTTTTGCTATTTTTTCAGGACGGTCAAAGACCTTTGACCGGACGGTAACGGCAGAGAAGGGTATTTCTATAAGTGAAACTAACGGCGGAGGGGCAAACCTGAGCATACCTAAAAATTAGGGGCAAAACTGAGTAGTGGGTTCGAGTTAAGGGCATAGATGTAAATGTCCCATATAAAATTGGAATGAGTTTAAAACAGTACCTAAAGGTAGTGATTTGCTTTATTATACTAATGGATCTCACAAAGTTTTTGTTAAAGTTTTGTGTGGATGAAGTGTTCGAAGATCGAGGAGCTATCAATATGAGAAGAATAAAGAGAGGCAAGAGTTCAAGCTTGGGGATGCCCAAGGCACCCCAAGTAAATAATTTAGAGGATACTCAAGCATCTAAGCTTGGGGATGCCCCGGTTGGCATCCCATCTTTCTTCTTCAACAATTATCAGTACACCTCGGTTTTTGTTTTGTTCACATGATTTGTGTCCTTTGTGTTTTTCGTTTTCTTTAAGAACCATGCTAGTATGAGATAGCCCTTCATTGGTTTATAGAATGCTTCATGTGATTCACTTATATCTTTTAAGTATGATCTTATAGAATTGCTCTTTGTGCTTCACTTAAATCTTTTGAGTATGGTTTTATAGAATGCTTCGTGTGCTTCACTTACACATTTTGAGCTTGGATATTGGTTAGTCTATATTAATTGAAGAACGCTCGATGAACTTCACTTATATCTTTTGGATTATGAATAATACTATCATCTAAAGCGGGTTTGGAAGAGTGTCAACTTTAGGAACTAGTGATCCCGCTATTCCAGATGAGAAGAATTTTGCTTATGTGGAGAGTCGAAACATTTCTATGCTTGTAGATCATGAAAAGAATGCTTTATGTGATGGTAATATTGTTGAATTCATTCATGATGCTACTAAAAATTATTATGGGGGAGGAATACATGTTTGTAGGAGTTGCAATAATATCAAGTTTCCTCTCTATATGCTTAAAGTTTTGAAGTTATACTTGTTTTTTCCTTCCTATGCTAGTTGATTCTTGTTCCCATAAATTGTGTGATCACAAAATCCCTAGGCATAGGAAGTGGGTTAGGTTTAAATATGCTAGTCATATGATGCTCTCTTTATGTTCCAATTCTTATCTTTTATGTGAGCATCATTGAAATCATCATGCCTAGCTAAAAGGAATTAAAGAAAAGCGCTTGTTGGGAGACAACCCAATATTCACCCTTACTGTTTACATGATTAAGCTACTGTAGGAATCATGTTTTATAGCTTTTGTTTCAATAAAGTGCCAATTAAGACCTTTGGGAAGACTTGGGTGAAAGTTAATGTGATCTTGCTGTAAAAAATAGAAACATTGCGCTCATGAGATTAGCTGCCATTTTTTTTACAGAAGAGTGCGATTGAGTTGATTTTTTTCTTAATAAGATTAATAGACAAATTCCTCATGTCCACCAATTTATTTCATAATTTTTGGAGTAGCAGAAGTATGGTTAGTGTTTAGATCATTACAGATTGTTCTGTTTCTGACAGATTCTGTTTTCATTGCATAGTTTTCTTGTTTTCTAGTTTCTATGGCTTATATTTCTCAATATAAATTGTAGAAATGATATTGTACAGTAGGCATTGTGTGAGAACAATTATGAACCTTGTCTTTGACAGTACCAAAGTGAATGGTTTACTCTTTATCATACTAACCTATCTCACGAAGTTACTTTAAGTTTTGTGTGATTGAAGTTTCCAAGCTTTGGGTGAGATATCGATATGAGGAGAATAAGGAGTGGAAAGACCCTAAGCTTGGGGATTCCCAAGGCACCCCAAGGTAATATTCAAGGAAGACTCAAGAACCTAAGCTTGGGGATGCTCCGGAAGGCATCCCCTCTTTCGTCTTCAAAATTATCGGTATACCTTACTCAGAGCTATATTTTTATTCGTCACATGTATGTGTTTTGCTTGGAGCATATTTTAAATTTTACTTGCTATTTGAATAAAATCATTGGATCTGAAATATTAAATGAAAAAGAATCCTCCCATGGCTAGTTAATTATTTGACTACTCAGTGTCCTTCACTTATATCTTTTGTAGTAGTTTGTCATTTACTCACGTGCTTCATATATATACTATGAGTAAATGGTTGAATGAATTGAATACCATAAATCTGAATTTATATATGTTTCATATGCTTATACCATGGGGAATAATGACTTCACAAAGAATAAATATAGGTAGTAAACTTATTGAAATTTAGCAAACGTAGAATTGGTCACTTGAACAATTCATGAAAGAATATTGAAGGAAGAGAGATTTCACATATAAATATACTATCTTGGACATCTTTTGTAATTGTGAGCACTCATTAAAATATGACATGCTAAAAGGTTGATGTCGGACAAGGAAGACAACGTAATGGGTTATGTTTTCTTATATCCGAAATAAAGTAATTGTCTTGGATCATCCAACATGTTGAGCTTGCTTTTCCCCCTCATGCTAGCCAAATTCTTTGCACTAAGTAGAGATACTACTTGTGCTTCCAAACATTCATTAAACCAGTTTTGCCATGAGAGTCCACCATACCTACCTATGGATTGAGTAAGACCCTTCAAGTAAGTTGTCATCGGTGCATGCAATAAAAATTGCCCTCTAAATATGTATGATCTATTAATGTGGAGAAAATAAGCTTTATACGATCTTGTGATGTGGAAGAAATAAAAGCGACAGAATGCATAATAAATGTCCATATCACAAGTGGCAATATAAAGTGACGTTATTTTGCATTAAGATTTTGTGCATCCAACCATAAAAGTGCATGACAACCTCTGCTTCCCTCTGTGAAGGGCCTATCTTTTACTTTTATCTTCTACCCTTATGCAAGAGTCTTGGTGATCTTCACCTTTCCTTTTTACATTTTATCCTTTGGCAAGCACATTGTGTTGGAAAGATCCTGATATATATATATATATATATATATATATATATATATATATCTCCAATTGGATGTATGTTATCATGAACTATTATTGTTGACATTACCCTTGAGGTAAAAGGTTGGGAGGCGAATCTATAAGCCCCTATCTTTCTTTGTGTCCGATTAAAACTTTGAACCCATAAATATCATGTGAGTGTTAGCAATTATGAAAGTTTAAATGATAGTTGAGTATGTGGAGTTTGCTAAATCAAAGCTCTGACATAGAACCTTCCTGAAAATAAGATGAATTGCAATTGTTTGATGACTGAGAATATAGTTTGTTAGTTTCAAGAGAGTTTATGATCTATACTTTAACATGTGAATAGCTTATTACTTGATCATGAATTTTTTTATGAAAATGAGCTACTTTTATGATATATAATGATGCTAGAAAAAGTGATTGGAACTATCATTGATGAAACTTATGCACTTGCTAGCATTCACACTTCATAAATTATTTCTTTTATCATTTACCTACTCGAGGACGAGCAGGAATTAAGCTTGGGGATGCTGATACGTCTCCAACGTATCTATAATTTATGAAGTATTCATGCTATTATATTATCCATCTAGGATGTTTTATATGCTATTTTATATGATTTTTGGGACTAACATATTAACCTAGAGCCCAGTGCCAGTTTCTGTTTTCTCGTTGTTTTTGAGTATCGCAGAAAAGGAAAAGCAAACGGAGTCTAATTGACCTGAAACTTGACGGAGCTTATTTTTGGACCAGAAGAAGGCCAGGAAGTAAAAGAACTGGGCCAGAAGAGTCTCGGGCTGCCCACGAGGGTGGGGGCGCGCCCCTTGCCTCGTGGACAGCCCGGAGACCCCCCTGCCTTGTTCCTGACTCCAACACCTCTTATATAACCCAAAACTTCCAGAAAGAAACCTAGATCGGTAATTCCGCCGCCAGAAGCCTCCGTAGCCACCGAAAACCAATCTAGGCCCTCTCTAGCACCCTGGCGGAGGTAGCCATCATCACCGGAGGGCACGGAGGAGGATCCCAGAGGGGCCATCATCACCATGAAGGCCAAGGACCAGAGGGAGAACCTCTCCCCATCTAGGGGGAGGCCATGGAGGAGGAAGCACAAGGGGGAGAACCTCTCCTTCTCTATCTCGGTGGCACCGGAGTGCCATTGGGAGGGGAATCATCACCGCGGTGATTGTCTTCATCAACATCACCATCATCATCACCATCCTCATCTCTTTTACGCGGTCCACTATCCCGCACCCCACTGTAATCCCTACTTGAACATGGTGCTTTATGCCACATATTATGATCCAATGATGTGTTGCCATCCTATGATGTTTTGAGTAGATATCTTTTATCTTTGGTTTGATTGATGATCTAGATTGGTACGAGTTGTATGTTTTATTTTGGTGCTGTCCTATGGTGCCCTCCGTGTCGTGCAAGGGTGAGGGATTCCCGCTGTAGGGTGTTGCAATACGTTTATGATTCTCTTATAGTGGGTTGCGTGAGTGACTGAAACACAAACCCGAGTAAGGGGGTTGTTGCGTATGGGATAAAGAGGACTTGATGCTTTAATGCTATGGTTGCGTTTAACCTTAATGATCTTTAGTAGTTGCACATGATTGCTAGAGTTCCAATCATAAGTGCATATGATCCAATAAGAGAAAGTATGTTAGCTTATGCCTCTCGCTCATATCAAATTGCAATGACGACTATCGGTCTTGTTAACAATTGCCTAGCACAATTTCGCACACCGATCCATCATTATTCCACACTCGCTATTTATAATATATAGTAATATATTCTAACTTTATGATAACAACACCTACTTTCATATTTTAGATCTCCAATATCATGCAAAGTTATCTACTTCATACCCACAACATAATTTTATTACTCGTTGCTAGTTGGAAGCAAACGTTCGGTGTACGTAGAGTCGTATCAGTGGCAGATAGGGCTTGAGAGAATATTGATCTTACCTTTAGCTCCTTGTGGGTTCGACGCTCCATACTTATCACTTCCACCTTTGGAAATTTCTACGATGATTCCCTGCACTTGGGGATTATCAAATATCTAGGTATGATCATGTATATAGGCATCACGTCTGTGACAAGTAGACCGACTCCTGCCTACATCTACTACTATTACTCCACACATCGACCGCTATCCAGCATGCATCTAGAGTATTAAGTTCATAAGAATGGAGTAATGCTTTAAGCAAGATGACATGATGTAGAGGGATAAACTCATGCAATGTGATATAAACCCCATCTTTCTATCCTCGATGGCAACAATACAATACGTGTCGTTTCCCCTACTGTCACTGGGATCGAACACCGCAAGATTGAACCCAAAGCTAAGCACTTCTCCCATTGCAAGAAATATCAATCTAGTAGGCCAAACCAAACTGATAATTCAAAGAGACTTGCAAAGATAACCAATCATACATAAAATAATTCAGAGAAGATTCAAATATTGTTCATAGATAATCTTGATCATAAACCCACAATTCATCGGATCTCGACAAACACACCACAAAAGAAGATTACATTGAATAGATATCCAAGAGAATCGAGGAGAAATTTGTATTGAGATCTAAAGAGAGAGAAGAAGCCATCTAGATAATAATTATGGACCCGAAGGTTTGAGGTAAACTACTCACACATCATCGGAGAGGCTATGGTGTTGATGTAGAAGCCCTCTGTGATCAATGCCCCCTCCGGCGGAGCACCAGAAAAGGCCCCAACATGGGATCTCACGGGTACAGAAGGTTGCGGCAGTGGAATTAGGTTTTCGTGGTGCTCCCTGATGTTTTCAGGGTACGTAGGTATATATAGGAGGAAGAAGTAGGTCGATGGAGCCACAAGGGGCCCACGAGGGTGGAGGGAGCGCCTCCCTGCCTCGTGCCTCCTCGTTGATTGCCTGACGTCCACTCCAAGTCCTCTGGATCACGTTTGTTCCAAAAATCACACTCTGGAAGGTTTCATTCCGTTTGGACTCCGTTTGATATTCTTTTTCTACGGAACACTGAAATAGGCAAAAAAACAGCAATTTGGGCTGGGCCTCCGGTTAATAGGTTAGTCCCAAAAATAATATAAAAGTGTATAAATAAGCCCATTAAACATCCAAAACAGAATATATAATAGCATGGAACACTCAAAAATTATAGATACATTGGAAACGTATCAAGCATCCCCAAGCTTAATTCCTGCTCGTCCTCGAGTAGGTAAATGATAAAAACAGAATTTTTGATGTGGAATGCTTCCTAACATATTTCTCAATGTAATTTTATTTATTGTGGCATGAATGTTCAGATCCCGAAAATTCAAGATAAAAGTTTAATATTGACATAAAAATAATAATGCTTCAAGCATACTTACTAAGCAATCATGTCTTCTCAAAATAACATGGCCAAAGAAAGTTATCCCTACAAAATCATATAGTCTGGCTATGCTCTATCATCATCACAAAAAATATTAAATCATGCACAATCCCAATGACAAGCCAAGCAATTGTTTCATACTTTTGATGTTCTCAAACTTTTTCAACTTTCACGCAATACATGAGCGTGCGCCATGGACATAGCACTATAGGTGGAATAGAATGGTGGTTGTGGAGAAGACAAAAAGGAGAAGATAGTCTCACATCAACTAGGTGTATCAATAGATATCAATGTGAGTGAGTAGGGATTGCCATGCAACGGATGCAGTAGAGCTAAAAGTGTATGAAAGCTCAACAAAAGAAACTAAGCGGGTGTGCATCCAACTTGCTTGCTCACGAAGACCTAGGGCAATTTGAGGAAGCCCATCATTAGAATATACAACCCAAGTTCTATAATGTAAAATTCCCACTAGTTTATGAAAGTGACAACATAGGAGACTCTCTATCATGAAGATCATGGTGCTACTTTGAAGCACAAGTGTGGAAAAAGGATAGTAATATTGTCCCTTCTCTCTTTTTCTCTCATCATTTTTTATTTGGGCCTTTTTTTATTTTGGCCTCTTTTTTTTCGTCCGGAGTCTCATCCCGACTTGTGGGGGAATCATAGTCTCCATCATCCTTTCCTCACTAGGACAATGCTCTAATAATGATGATCATCACACTTCTTTTTACTTACAACTCAAGAATTACAACTCAATACTTAGAACAAAATATGACTGTATGTGAATGCCTCCGGCGGAGTACCGGGGTATGCAATGAATCAAGAGTGACATGTATGAAAAATTATGAACGGTGGCTTTGCCACAAATACGATGTCAACTACATGATCATGCATGGCAATATGACAATGATGAATCGTGTCATAACAAACGGAACTGTGGGAAGTTGCATGGCAATATATCTCGGAATGGCTATGGAAATGCCATAATAGGTAGGTATGGTGGCTGTTTTGAGGAAGGATATGGTAGGTGTATGATACCGGCGAAAGGTGCGCGATATTGGAGAGGCTAGCAATGGTGGAAGGGTGAGAGTGCGTATAATCCATGGACTCAACATTATTCATAAAGAACTCACATACTTATTGCAAAAATCTATTATTATCGAAACAAAGTTCTACACGCATGCTCCTAGGGGGATAGATTGGTAGGAAAAGACCATCGCTCGTCCCCGACCGCCACTCATAAGGAGGACAATCAATAAATAAATCATGCTCCAACTTCATCACATAACGGTTCACCATACGTGCATGCTATGGGAATCACAAGCTTTAACACAAGTATTTCTCAAATTCACAACTACTCAACTAGCACGACTCAAATATCACCATCTTCATATCTCAAAACAATTATGAAAGTGCAACTATCCCTAGGTGGTTTTGGTAATTCATAACAACATATAGCTCATTGAGCTAATGCTATTCCAAGATGATTATTTCAGGAAAGCTCAATGATTGGCATGGCATGGATGTGAAAGTGGAACCCTCAAAATGCTAAGGACAAAGGATTGGCTCAAGCTCAAAAGCTCAAGACTCTTCATTTTATATTTTAGTGATCCAAGATCACATTGAGTCTTTAGGAAAAGCCAATACTATCAAGGAGGGATGAGGTGTTGCTTAATGAGCCTCTTGCTTCATGTGCTTAGTGATATGCTCCAAAACCCTCAACTACTTTCCCATATCCACATATGACCTAAACCCTAAGCCAAACTCGGTCCTACCAATTCTTCCTATCCGGCGCCACCGAGTTTCACTTGTCATAAGCCACTGCCAAACCCTAGCATTTCGGTTCTACCGATAGGGATCTCGGTCTCACCGAGATGGGGTTGCAAACTCTCTGTTTCCCTTTTGTAACTTTTCGGTCTCACCGAAAGAGCGAATCGGTCCCACCGAGATTGCAATGTAAATTCAGTGTTTCCCCTTTGTAACTTCCGGTCTCACCGAAAGAGCAAATCGGTCCCACCGAGTTTGCCTGACCAACTCTCTGGTTAGCTAATTACCAAATTCGGTCTCACCGAGTTTGTGTAATCGGTCTCACCGAGATTACGTTATGCCCAAACCCTAACCATATCGGTTCCACCGAGTTGCATGTCAGTCCCACCAAAAATCTCTAACGGTCACTAGGTTTACATTTTCGGTCCGACCGAGTTTGTTGATTCGGTCCCATCGAGATTGGAAAACTGTGTGTAACGGTTGGATTTTGTGTGGAGGCTATATATACCCCTCCACCTCCTCTTCATTCGTGTGAGAGCCAGTGGAGAGAGCCATCAGAACACATACACCATTCCAACTCATATGTTCTGAGAGAGAACCACCTACTCATGTGTTGAGACCAAGACATTCCATTCCTACCATATGAATCTTGATCTCTAGCCTCTCCAAGTTGCTTTCCACTCAAATCTTCTTTCTACCAAATCCAATCCTATGAGAGAGAGTTGAGTGTTGGGGAGACTATCATTTGAAGCACAAGAGCAAGGAGTTCATTACCTACACACCATTTGTTACTTCTTGGAGAGTGGTGTTTCCTAGATTGGCTAGGTGTCACTTGGGAGCCTCCGACAAGATTGTGGAGTTGAACCAAGAAGTTTGTAAGGGCAAGGAGATCGCCTACTTCGTGAAGATCTACCGCTAGTGAGGCAAGTCCTGTGTGGGCGATGGCCATGGTGGGATAGACAAGGTTGCTACTTCGTGGAACCTTTGTGGGTGGTTGCTTCTTCGTGGACCCTTCGTGGGTGGAGCCCTCCGTGGACTCGCGCAACCGTGACCCTTCGTGGGTGGAGCCCTGTGTGGACTCCCGCAACCGTTACCCTTCGTGGGTTGAAGTCTCCATCAACGTGGATGTAGGATAGCACCACCTATCCGAACCACGGGAAAAACATCCGTGTCTCCAATTGCGTTTGAAATCTCCAAACCCTTCCCTTTACATTCTTGCAAGTTGCATGCTTTACTTTCCGCTGCCAATATACTCTTTGCATGCTTGCTTGATTGTGTGATGATCGCTTGACTTGTCCTAAAATAGCTAAAATCTGCCAAGAACTAAAATTGGGAAAAGGTTAAGTTTTTATTTGGTCAAGTAGTCTAATCACCCCCCTCTAGACATACTTTCGATCCTACAAGTGGTATCAGAGCTTTGGTCTCCATTTGCTTTGATCTCCATAGCTTTTGGTGGTCATAGCCTTGGTTTCACAACCTAGGAGAGTATGGCGTCTAGCGAGGGAAATTATCACCGTAGAGGTCCTTACTTTGATGGTACTAATTTTGCTAGTTGGAAGCATAAAATGAAAATGCATATTCTTGGACATAACCCCGCCGTTTGGGCTATTGTGTGTGTTGGTTTGCAAGGTGACTTCTTTGATGGGAGAGAACCAAACCGTGAAGCTACCGTGGATGAGTTGAAGATGTTGCAATACAATGCTCAAGCTTGTGATATTCTCTTCAACGGATTGTGCCCCGAAGAATTCAACAAAATCAGCCGTCTTGAGAATGCAAAGGAAATTTGGGACACTTTGATTGATATGCACGAAGGTACCGACTCCGTCAAGGAATCCAAGTTGGATGTGCTCCAAAGCCAACTTGACAAGTTCAAGATGAAGGATGGTGAAGGTGTCGCTGAAATGTACTCTAGGCTTGCTCTCATCACAAATGAGATTGCCGGCTTAGGAAGTGAATACATGACCGATAGATTCATCATCAAGAAGATTCTAAGAGCCTTGGATGGAAAATATGATACCGTGTGCACATTGATCCAAATGATGCCCAATTACAAAGATCTCAAGCCAACGGAGGTGATTGGAAGAATTGTTGCTCATGAGATGTCACTTAAGGATAAAGAGGAACTTCACAACAAATCAAGTGGTGCCTATAAAGCCTCATGTGAAGCCCCTACATCGTCGAGTGAGAAACAAGACTTCAATAAAGAATTGAGCTTAATGGTGAAGAACTTCAACAAGTTCTACAAGAGTAGAAGCAAAGATAGAAGCTTCAAGTCAAGGTCCTACAATGACAAAAGATCTTCTAGTCGAGAGCGAAACTGCTACAACTGTGGAAGACCCGGACACTTCTCCAATGAGTGTACGGCTCCTTACAAGAGAAGAGAAGATTCTCCAAAAAGAAGAAGCAAAGAATCATCACCAAGAGAGAGAAGGAGTAGAGATGATCGTTATGAACGAAGATACTCACGGAGAAGCAAGGATTCGGAAAGGAAGGGAAAATCATCAAGAAGCTACACAAGACGAAGACATCAAGCTCATGTTGGTGAATGGGTATCCGGCTCCGACTCCGACAGTCACTCCGAGAGAAGTTATCACTCCGACTCCGAAGATACTCAAGATGAAGGTGTTGCCGGTCTAGCACTTGTGTCAACCAACTCCTACGACATATTTGACTCACCAAATGAAGGAATTGGAAGATGCTTCATGGCCAAAGGTCCTAAGGTAACACACCCCGAGTATGTTGATTTCAATAGTGATGAAGATGACTTGTTAGGAGATGATTTGCTTGTTGACAACTCTAGTGATGAATACTATGATGAAACTTCAATTAAACATGCTAATCAAGATAAAACGAATGACAATGATAAGGAGAAGATTGAGGCTCTAACTAAAGAACTAAACACTCTTAAGTTAGCTCATGAAACCATCTTCGAAGATCATCGAGAACTTTTAAGAGCTCATGAGAAATTACGCTTTGAAAAGCTCAATCTTGAGCAAGAGCATGAGTTCTTAAAAGCAATCAATGATGATCTCCGTAAGAAAAGTTCTTCTTACATTGCCAAGGGTTTACTCTTATCTACTTACATGCCTTAAGTCAAGTCTAGTAACAAGAACAAGAAAGATTCTTCCTCTAGTAGTAACAATGATCATGCTAAATCCAATATTGTTGCTTCTAGTAGTTCTCTTGATTTCACTAATGATTCTCTTAGCCAAGTTACACTTGAGCAAGAAAATAGTTTATTGAAGGGAATTATAGAGAAAGGAGTGTACAAAAGTCTTGCCGGGAGTAAGCAATTCGAGGAAATTGTGCGCAAGCAAGGAATGCACCGGAAGAATCAAGGTGTTGGTTTTGAACGAAAGGTCAATGCCAATGGAGTTGAGTGGGAAGAAGATCAATACCCCAAGACAAAGTTTGTCCCTCAACAAGAGAAGTATGATACTTCTTTCAAGGGGACTCAAGCTCAAGATGATCTTCCACCACAAGACTACAAGCAAAAAGGCAAGGACAAGCTTCAAGAGGAAATCGACGCATTTGAAGAAGCTCCTAAGACCTTAGTCAAGTGGATTCCCAAGACTACTTCAAGTTCCACTTCATCAAGTACGACTACAACTCCAAGGATTCCCATCAAGATGATGTGGATCCAAAAGAAGAAGAACTAGAGAGTTCTTGAGGGTGACTCCGCCAACATACTTCACTCTTATCATTTTGGCGAGAATAAGTGCAATCAACTTCCACATCTTGCACTAGTACAAGGAGTCACAAACCCTCTTGTTGGTAAGACAAGGGACAAGGTAACCTAAAAGTCTTCATGGACATCATCTTGTGTGTGCATCACTCTATGTCTATGGATATCCTTGTTTTGTTCCTTGTGGGACTAACCCATGTAGGTATTGAAAGTGCAATTCACTCAAATGGATAGCTCCAAGTGATCTACATCAACATTGAGCATCCACATCTTCAACATCTACATGAAGTCATCATCGACAAAACCCAAGGTTAGTTCATCCCTCTTAGGGGGGATATCACATCTAGGGGGAGCTTTACTCTAAGACTTGAGCTAAAGCAACTCTAAAGATGTGAACACAACAATGCTTTATGTAAAAGTGGTAACCCCACTTGAGCTTAAACGATGAGTATGACCTATGATCAAGTGTTCTCACTTGACTCCTAAGTCAATATACTCATATATAGATGACCTAGTCATCACAAATTGCTTGATAGATGCTAGAATTGGTTGTGCATGCCTTGCCACATATTTCATTTGCCATCTTATTGTGTGAGCATGCTGGTTGCATATTTTACTCATTCGAGGAGATCCACTTGTTGTTTTGATTGTTCGGTTTTATTTCTTTTTGCCAAGTGGATGGACAAGAATGCCTAAGAACCTCCTCTAGCTATCTATGCTTTTCTCGTCTCAAATTCTATTCATGCTGCATCACAAAATTTGATGAAGTCAGATTCGAACCACTCTGTGTGAGGAGCGCTCGGAGTCCCCGATTCGTCATAGACTTAAACTTCCAAAACCTCTTTATGATTCTCGGTCTGACCGATACCCTACTTCCGGTCCTACCGAGATCATTAAGTTGATCTAGGTTTTCGATCTCGGTGCAACCGATTTGAACATTTTGGTCACACCGAGTTTCAGTAACTGCACGCAGTTATGAATCTCGGTGCCACCGAGTTGTTCCACTCGGTCACACCGATAGGGTCGGGCTATATATAGTCACGGGCAAAATTTTGGAAATTTCTCCGAACCCCTTCGCCCGCGCGATAGCCTGCTCTGCCTTCGTGGTCTCCGGATCATCTTCTCGCCGCCAGCCGCCTCCAGTAGCTGGTCTCCGTCGCCGTCAATGGGAATTCTGCCCCCGCCGTTGCCGCCGTAGCGAGTCTCCGCTGAACTAGGGTATGGACTCGATCACAGTGCTATTCCCCGTCCAATTCCTAGCACATTATGTTCTTCATGTTTCTTGCCACGATTGAAACACTTCTATCCAGTCAAACGCTTATAGATTAGGTTTGATTCAAAAAATTTTAGGGTTAGGTTTCCGCCGAAACCATCTCAGACCCACCGAGTTGAAAAACTCGGTCCCACCGATTTGGCTTATGCCATTGCACAAGTGAGACTCGGTCTGACTGAGAATTACTTATCGGTGTGACCGATTTTGGAACTCAGTGAAACCCTAGCAGTCTCGGTGCCACCGAACTGTGACTCGGTCCAACCGAGTTCACTAGCTTAGGTTCCAAAACTGCTTCGGTATCACCGAGTTTGAAAATCAGTAGATCCGAGATGATTTCAGTGGGAAACGAAAACTAAGTTTTTGGATCATTCTTTTGCAAAAATCTCTGCATTTTGTGATGCTCATCCACTCTATCTCATCTATAATCTGTTCACAGGGTCAGCAATCAGTTTGCAGCATGTCTGATCAAAGTGATAGCCAAAACATGTCAGAGCAGCAGGTGCACACGAGTGAGGGCACTAGTCCCTCAAGTTCTTCAGATGAAGGTAGCAGGAGCACCCCTAGCAACTTGCCAAAGGCTGCCACCAGACAGAGGAAGAAGAGGACTTCAGACTCTGAAGATGAAGACTATGTGGTAGAGGAAGAGGCCACTTCCAAGAGAGTTGAGCCAGCTCAAGGCACAAAGCCAAGGCTGAAGATCAAAAGGCCAGCAGGCAGGCAGCCCATGTCAAAGGCAAGAGCTTCAACTGAGAAGCCCACTCCCAAAGAGCCAATTGCTGCTGAGGGAAAGAAAATAAAGGAAAGGGTCAAGAAGGCCGTGGCCAGAGTACTAGGAAAGGCTTCCATCATGGAAGAGGAAGAGGAAGAAGAGGTAGCTGCACCAGCACCCAGGCACCCAAGCTGATGGGTGATGCCATAAGGTCAGGGGCTACTGCATCTAAGCCCAAAGCTGCCTCCAAGCGAAAACCCAAGAGGAATACAAGGAGCATTCCTGCAGCTGAGAAGAACAAGGCCCCAGTGCCTGAGACTATAGCTGAAGAAGAGGATGAGGAGCAAGTTCTGAGAAAGCTCAAGCCCAAGATCCCAGACCACAACGATGCTCATCCTGTGGCTGAGGACATGAAGCTCAGGAGAGATTCAGGGCTGAGGAAGTGGAGAGAAGCAGACCCATATGCTTCTAGGAGGAGGACTGCCGTGGATTACAGGTTCCACACCAAGGAGCAGCAAGATTTTTATGAGACAGTTTTGCTTGATAAGAAGCCCATAGTCTGTGATATTAGATGGGTCGACTGGACCTACATGAAGGAGAATGAGGAGCACTACCCTGGAATATTTGACAGCTTTAGTGCTTGTGGAGTTGCTGACTTTGTTGGGCAGAAGCTCACAAAGTGGAATGAGGAGCTGATCATGCAATTCTACTCCACAACACATTTTTATTCAGATGGGAGGATCATATGGATGTCTGAGGGTACAAGGTACCAATCCACAGTTGCTGAGTGGGCACAGATCATTAATGCCCCAGAGGAGCATAATGATAACTTGGATATATATGCCAAGAAGAAGATGGACCATAACTCCATGTCCAATATGTACAAGGAAATTCCCAATGAGGCACTTGACACGTTCAAATTTGGCTCAGTGCACTACCTTCTGTCAGGACTGCCAACGATCAATTGGATATTGAGGCACACCTTATTGCCCAAGTCTGGAGATCACAAGATGATCAGAGGCCATGCTATCAACCTGCTTCATGTATTTGATGTACCTCAGAAGTTCAAGGTGATGAGCCTAATAGTGGAAACAATCAAGAGGACTGCAGCAGACCAGAAGAGGAGTTGCGGATATGCCCCTCAGATCCAGGAGCTCATCAACTCCAAGATGGGCACGGGCATATATTTATTGGACAAGGAACACCTGCCCATCTGTCCATATTTTGAGGACAATGAAGTTGTCATGACTGAAAATGAACCGTCATCTGCCCAAGCATTTGCAAAGAAGGAGAAGGCAAGGAAGGAGAAAGCTGCCAAGATGCCAACTCAAGAGGAGGCATCTGAGTACTTCTTGAAGACCAAACAAGAGCAGCTTGGTTACCTCATTGCATCCACCCTGCGGATTGAGAAAGGACTAGCCACCCTAACTCAAAACCAGGCAAGCCTAGAGAGAATCATGGAACAAAAGTTCTATGACTTGGATGTCAAGGTAACGGAGATTCAGACTGCAGTGGAGCAGCTCCAAGATGATATGCAGGAGAGGAGAGGCAGGACTACCACTCATGCCTTTGCCAGAGTGCCCAGAGGTCCAAGGTCGTCTGCCGTTCCAGTTGCTTACACAAGAGCCACCACCTCAGCACCAGCCACAGCCTCAGTTCCACCAGCTCCAGCATCTACCTCAGCTCCAACTCCAGCGTCTACTTCAGCATCTACCGAAGCCTTCGTCCTTGGAGTGATCTGGACTCCACCACCACCAGAAGATCAAGCCTGAGCGTCGATCTAGTGCTATGCATTTTCTAGGAACTTTTTGGTAACTTGTTGCCAAAGGGGGAGAAGATGTATAGATCATAGGCTTTGAGAGAGAGAGTGTGTTGCTTTTCTCTCTTGCTTTATTTGGTGGTTTTTCAAACTTGTTTGCTTTTGAGTGCTTGAGATACTACGTCATTATTTGTGAGACATTGATGATCATGTGTTTGATCATAAGCTACACTTAATGCTTGATGAATGCTATTATCTTATCTATCTTATGTGATCATTCACTATTCTTGGTGATGAGTGCATGTATTTCATTCTTATCTTTTTAAGCGCTCCACCAAGATGTATGTGACATGGAAGAGTAACCCATGATTCTAACTCCCTGTGCATTTGCAGTCCAAAGCAAATTTTAAATATGCACAAATTTAGGGGGAGCTCTTACTTATCACATACCTCTCAAAGCGATGATATATTTCATGCTTATTATCATTTGTCGAAGCTTTGATCTATATGTTGTCATCAATTACCAAAAAGGGGGAGATTGAAAGTGCAACTATCCCTAGGTGGTTTTGGTAATTCATAACAACATATAGCTCATTGAGCTAGTGCTATTCCAAGATGATTATTTCAGGAAAGCTCAATGATTGGCATGGCATGGATGTGAAAGTGGAACCCTCAAAATGCTAAGGACAAAGGATTGGCTCAAGCTCAAAAGCTCAAGACTCTTCATTTTATATTTTAGTGATCCAAGATCACATTGAGTCTTTAGGAAAAGCCAATACTATCAAGGAGGGATGAGGTGTTGCTTAATGAGCCTCTTGCTTCATGTGCTTAGTGATATGCTCCAAAACCCTCAACTACTTTCCCATATCCACATATGACCTAAACCCTAAGCCAAACTCGGTCCTACCAATTCTTCCTATCCGGCGCCACCGAGTTTCACTTGTCATAAGCCACTGCCAAACCCTAGCATTTCGGTTCTACCGATAGGGATCTCGGTCTCACCGAGATGGGGTTGCAAACTCTCTGTTTCCCTTTTGTAACTTTTCGGTCTCACCGAAAGAGCGAATCGGTCCCACCGAGATTGCAATGTAAATTCAGTGTTTCCCCTTTGTAACTTCCGGTCTCACCGAAAGAGCAAATCGGTCCCACCGAGTTTGCCTGACCAACTCTCTGGTTAGCTAATTACCAAATTCGGTCTCACCGAGTTTGTGTAATCGGTCTCACCGAGATTACGTTATGCCCAAACCCTAACCATATCGGTTCCACCGAGTTGCATGTCAGTCCCACCAAAAATCTCTAACGGTCACTAGGTTTACATTTTCGGTCCGACCGAGTTTGTTGATTCGGTCCCATCGAGATTGGAAAACTGTGTGTAACGGTTGGATTTTGTGTGGAGGCTATATATACCCCTCCACCTCCTCTTCATTCGTGTGAGAGCCAGTGGAGAGAGCCATCAGAACACATACACCATTCCAACTCATATGTTCTGAGAGAGAACCACCTACTCATGTGTTGAGACCAAGACATTCCATTCCTACCATATGAATCTTGATCTCTAGCCTCTCCAAGTTGCTTTCCACTCAAATCTTCTTTCTACCAAATCCAATCCTATGAGAGAGAGTTGAGTGTTGGGGAGACTATCATTTGAAGCACAAGAGCAAGGAGTTCATTACCTACACACCATTTGTTACTTCTTGGAGAGTGGTGTCTCCTAGATTGGCTAGGTGTCACTTGGGAGCCTCCGACAAGATTGTGGAGTTGAACCAAGAAGTTTGTAAGGGCAAGGAGATCGCCTACTTCGTGAAGATCTACCGCTAGTGAGGCAAGTCCTGTGTGGGCGATGGCCATGGTGGGATAGACAAGGTTGCTACTTCATGGACCCTTTGTGGGTGGTTGCTTCTTCGTGGACCCTTCGTGGGTGGAGCCCTCCGTGGACTCGCGCAACCGTGACCCTTCGTGGGTGGAGCCCTGTGTGGACTCCCGCAACCGTTACCCTTCGTGGGTTGAAGTCTCCATCAACGTGGATGTAGGATAGCACCACCTATCCGAACCACGGGAAAAACATCCGTGTCTCCAATTGCGTTTGAAATCTCCAAACCCTTCCCTTTACATTCTTGCAAGTTGCATGCTTTACTTTCCGCTGCCAATATACTCTTTGCATGCTTGCTTGAATTGTGTGATGATTGCTTGACTTGTCCTAAAATAGCTAAAATCTGCCAAGAACTAAAATTGGGAAATGGTTAAGTTTTTATTTGGTCAAGTAGTCTAATCACCCCCCCTCTAGACATACTTTCGATCCTACAAATTATCAAGTATCAAACTTCTCATAGTATTCAATGCACTTATATGAAAGTTTTTATTATGCCTAAAAGCAAATTACCATGCTGTTCTAAAGGACTCTCAAAATAATATAAGTGAAGCATGAAAGATCAATTATTCCTACAAAATAAAACCACCACCATGTTCTAAAAGATATAAGTGAAGCACTAGAGCAAAAACTATATAGCTCAAAAGATATAAGTGAAGCACATAGAGTATTCTAATAAATTCCGATTCATGTGTCTCCCTCTCTCAAAAGGTGTGTACAGCAAGGATGATTGTGGTAAACTAAAAAGCAAAGACTCAAATCATACAAGACGCTCCAAGCAAAACACATATCATGTGGTGAATAAAAATATAGCTCCAAGTAAAGTTACCGATGAACGATGACAAAAGAGGGGATGCCTTCCGGGGCATCCCCAAGCTTAGGATTTTTGGTGTCCTTGGATTTTACCTTGGGGTGCCTTGGTCATCCCCAAGCTTAGGCTCTTCACACTCCTTGTTCCATAATCCATCAAACCTTTACCCAAAACTTGAAAACTTCACAACACAAAACTTAACAGAAAATCTCGTGAGCTCCGTTAGCGAAAGAAAACAAAACAACACTTCAAGGTACTGTAATTAACTCATACTTTATTTATATTGGTGTTAAACCTACTGTATTCCAACTTTTATATGGTTTATAAACTCCATTACTAGCCATAGATTCATCAAAATAAGTAAACAACACACGAAAAACAGAATCTGTCAAAAACAGAACAGTCTGTAGTAATCTGTATCAAATGCATACTTCTGGAACCCCAAAAATTCTAAAATAAATTGCTGGACGTGAGTAATTTATCTATTAATCATCCGCAAAAATAATTAACTAACTATCGCTCTCCAATAAAAATGGCAGCAATTCTCACGAGCGCTAAAGTTTCTGTTTTTTACAGCAAGACCGCAAAGACTTTCCCCAAGTCTTCCCAACGGTTCTACTTCATGCAAACACTAATTAAACACAAAAAACACAACCAAAACAGAGGATAGATAAATTATTTATTACTAAACAGGAACAAAAAGCAAGGAACAAAAAATAAAATTGGGTTGCCTCCCAACAAGCGCTATCGTTTAACGCCCCTAGCTAGGCATAAAAGTGAGGATAGATCTAGGTTGTGCCGTAGTAATAAGATAGATCGGTGAAACTCATTTCGTATTGAGATCCAAAGAGAGAGAAGAAGCCATCTAGATAATAACTATGGACCCGAAGGTCTGAGGTAAACTACTCACACATCATCGGAGAGGCTATGGTGTTGATGTAGAAGCCCTCCGTGATCAATGCCCCCTCCGGCAGAGCGCCGGAAAAGGCCCCAAGATGGGATCTCATGGGTACAGAAGGTTGCGGTGGTGGAATTAGGTTTTCATGGTGCTCCTTGATGTTTTCAGGGTACGTAGGTATATATAGGAGGAAGAAGTAGGTCAGTGGAGCCACGAGGGGCCCACGAGGGTGGAGGGCGCGCCCCCTGGCTCGTGGCCTCCTCGTTGATTGCTTGACGTCCACTCCAAGTCCTCTGGATCACGTTTTTTCCAAAAATCACGCTCCCGAAGGTTTCATTCCGTTTGGACTCCGTTTGATATTCTTTTTCGACGAAACACTGGAATAGGCAAAAAACAGCAATTTGGGCTGGGCCTCCGGTTTATAGGTTAGTCCCAAAAATAATATAAAAGTGTATAAATAAGCGCATTAAACATCCAAAACAGAATATATAATAGCATGGAACAATCAAAAATTATAGATACGTTGGAGACGTATCAATCTCCCCAAAAACCTAGAGATAAAACAACGAGACAAAGAGAGAGGGATTTGGGGAGAAGCCTTGTTCCATGGCAACAGGACGTGGTGGGGAATGATCCCACCGGACGAAATGCGAGGAGAGCGGCCAGAGACGGAGATCCGGCGAGGTTCTCCGGAACCATTCTTGGGCAGGAGAGAGAGAGACGACGTGGGGAAGATGCAATGAATGGGTATAGGGGAGTTGGAACTCCCCCTGCCCGCTCTTAACCCCCACGCGCTCGCGACTGTGCGGTAGTACCGCAGGTCATCACGGTAGTACCTCTCGGGTGGAAGTACCGCACACGGGGCGGTAGTACCGCTCTTCCAGCGGCAGAAAAAAATTACTGTCGTGCTGGTTGTAGTAGTACCGTGGCAAACCATGGTAGTACCGTGAACCCAAGAATAATGCACGTTTTGCAAACAAGAGAGGAAAACAGCCTTTTCAATGCAACCTTCAAGCGAACAGACACACCAACGAGCTAACACACGAGGCAACTCAAACACAAGCTCGACACGAAGAAGGGAAGGCAAAAGACAACAAGCACCAACCGCGATACACAACCTCTCCAAAGAGAGGGCGGTGGTCGAAGCCACCTATGTTTGAGTTAATTGGTATGGCACCGTGAAGAACTATCCTTGTGCCCATGTCCAAAACTCGTCTTTGAAGCACAAGTACCATCAAGAATGGCGAATGTGAAAGAGTTGATCAATTTATGCATAATGGGGGGAGGGAGAGTTCATTGAGAGAACAACACTCCCCCTATGTCCATGCCTACACCTAAACAAGATAACAAGTTGAGTATGGAGGGGTGTGCAAGGGTTCAAGCAACATTGCTTGAATTAATGATATTTAGATCATGCCTTAACTCGCAAAATCTTGCTTCATCCAAAGGCTTCATGGAGATATCTTCAAGGTTATCATGAGTGTTGACATAGTTGAGCTCGATCTCCCCTCGCCTAATATGATCCCGGATGAGGTTATACCGAATCTCAATATGCTTCGTCTTGAAGTGTTGCACCGGGTTGAGAGAAATCTTGATGGCACTTTCATTGTCACACCAAAGAGGCACTTTGTCACAAATGACATCGTAATCCTTTAAAGTTTGCCTCATCCATAGAAGTTGTGCACAACAACTACCGGAGGCCACATACTCCACTTCGGTGGACGAGAGAGACACACAACTTTGCTTCTTGGAAGACCAACTCACCAAAGAGCAACCATGGAATTGGCACCCTCCGGAAGTTGACTTCCTATCCACTTTGTCTCCCACCCAATCGAAGCCCGAATAGCCTACAAGGTTGAAGTTTGCTCCTCTTGGGTACCATAAGACAAAGTTTGGGGTATGAGCCAAATATCGAAAGATTCGCTTGACCACCACAAAGTGACTTTCCTTAGGTGCGGCTTGAAACCATGCAAAAATTCCCACACTCAACATGATATCCGGTTTAGATGCACAAAGGTAAAGCAAGGAGCCAATCATGGAGCGATATACCTTTTGATCCACCTCTTTACCATTGGGATCTATGTCAAGTTGGCATTTGACGGGCATTGGAGTGGAAGCCGGCTTGACTTCACTTATCTTGAATCTCTTGAGCATGTCTTGAGTGTATTTGGCTTGGTTGATGAAGGTTCCTTCTCTTTGTTGCTTGATTTCGAACCCGAAAAAGAACTTCAACTCTCCCATCATGGACATCTTGAACTTTGAGGTCATGAGAGCGGCAAATTCCTCATTGAAAGCTTTGTTAGGAGAACCAAAGATAATGTCATCAACATATAGTTGGCACACAAATAACTCCCATGTGACCTTCTTAGTAAAAAGAGTGGGGTCAATTTTCCCAATTTCAAACCCACGATCTTGCAACAACTCGGTAAGGTGGTCATACCATACACGTGGGGCTTGTTTAAGGCCATAGAGTGCCTTATCGAGTTGGTACACATGATCCGGAAATAGGGATCCTCGAACCCGGGGGGTTGTTTGACATACATCAACTCATTAATATGACCATTAAGAAAAGCACTCTTCACATCCATTTGTTGCAACTTGAAGTTATGATGAGAAGCATAAGCAATCAACAAACGAATAGATTCAAGGCGGGAAACGGCAGCGAAGGTTTCACCATAGTCGATACCCTCGACTTGGGAGTAGCCTTGTGCTACCAAGCAAGCCTTGTTGCGGACAATAATCCCATGAGAATCTTTCTTGTTCTTGAATATCCACTTGGTTCCAATGACATTATGGTTCCTTGTTGGCCTTGGCACCAATCTCCACACCTTGTTGTGCTCGAAGTTGTTGAGTTCTTCATGCATTGCGTTAAGCCAATCCGGATCTTCGAGCGCCTCATAGACCTTTTGGGGTTCAACACAAGAGACAAACGTGTGATGTTCACAATAGTTTGCCAATTGTCTGCGAGTGCTTACCCCCTTTTGAATGCTTCCAAGCACATTTTTCATGATATGACCCTTGGTAGAGAGCTTGGATGCAATCTTGGCGGCACGACGCTCCAATTCCTCCTCATGAGTGAGTTGAGGAGCAGTTACTTGATCATCTTGAGCGTCGTCTTGAGCTTGTTCTTGATCTTGAGCTTGATCTTGACCTTGAACTTGCTCAGAGGAGAGAACTTGACCTTGGGCATTACTTGGTGGTTTAACACCATCTTGAGGTTGATCTTTCCCTTGGTCTTGTTCATGAGGTTGAGGGCCTTCACTTTGTTCTTCGGAAGCATGTGGGCCTTGGGTTGGTGATGGTTCCACTTGAGTGGAACATTGTCCTTCTCCTTCGGCCACAAGGGGTTCCTCAATGGGTAGGATAAAACCAACACCCATTCTTCTTATGGCTTGGGGAGAAATTTCATCACCTACATCACAAGTGCCACTTTGCTCCACTTGGGAGCCGTTATTCTCACTCCACATTACACGTCTCCTCAATAAGTCCCATGGACTTATTGAGGACACGGTAAGCATGAGAGTTTGTAGCATAACCAACAAATATGCCCTCATAAGCTCTAGCCTCGAATCTAGACAAGCGAACACCTTTCTTGAGAATGAAACACTTACACCCGAACACCCGGAAGTACTTGAGGTTGGGCTTGTTACTGGTGAGTATCTCATATGGAGTCTTGTTCAAGCCTTTGCGGAGATAGAGCCGATTGGATGCATGACATGCAGTGTTGATGGATTCGGCCCAAAATTTGTATGGAGACTTGAACTCCGCCATCATGGTCCTTGCCGATCCATCAACGCCCGGTTCTTCCTCTCCGCTACACCATTTTTTTGAGGGGTGTAAGGTGCGGAATATTGATGTTTGATCCCCTCATCACTAAGTAACTCATCCAAGGTGTAGTTCTTGAACTCGGTGCCGTTGTCACTTCTTATTGTCAAGATCTTTGCATTGTGTTGACATTGAGCTTCATTTGCAAAGTCAATGACGGTTTGTTGGGTCTCACTCTTCCTCTTGAAGAAGTACACCCAAGTGTATCTTGAATAGTCATCCACAATCACCAAGCAATACTTTCTACCCCCAAGGCTATCAAAGGATGGAGGCCCAAAGAGATCCAAATGAAGGAGCTCCAAAGGCCTCTTTGAGTAAATAATAGTCGTGGGAGGGTGAGCCTTCTCATGTAGCTTTCCTTCAATGCATGCACGATCTTTGGCAAAACTAACATTTGTTAGTCCACGGACATGGTCCCCCTTGAGAAGACTTTGCAAAGATCTCATATTGACATGGGCTAAACGGTGATGCCAAAGCCATCCCACGTCAACTTTAGCCATTAGGCATGTCGCGGTCTTAGTGGGTCGCTCCGAAAAGTTAATCACATAGAGACCATTCTCTACATGCCCAACAAAGGCTACTTTAAGAGTCTTTCTCCACAGGAGGTCCACGGTGTCAATATCAAATAAAGTGGCAAAGCCCATGATTGCCAGTTGACGAACGGAAAGTAAATTGTATGCAAGGGACTCAACAAGCATGACCCTCTTGATCGTGAGATCATGAGAAATGACAACCTTGCCAAGCCCCAATACCTTAGAGGACGAGGCATCACCCCACTCGACATTGGTGGGCATAGATGGAATCTTGTGCATGTCCACCACCAAGTCCTTGCCTCCAGTCATATGATTAGTGGCTCCACTATCGAGCAACCATGATCCCCCACCGGAAGCAAACACCTACAAGAGATCAATGCTTTGTTTTAGGTACCCATTTTGTAATGGGTCCTTTGATGTTAGTGACAAGGGTCTTAGGAACCCAAATAGACCATTCAATGTACTCATAAGGAGAACCAACAAATTTAACATAAACATGTCCATCACTAGCACGACATAACACATAGGAAGGGTTAAATTCGCCGGCTTTGTAGGAATGGGTGGCATTGCTCTTCTTGACACCACCACCCTTCACATTGTTCTTCTTCTCCTTAGAGGCACCCTCTCCCTCTTTGACAAAAGTTTGCATGAGAGGAGGAGGTCGTTTGGACTTGTCATTATTCTTCTTATTCTTGGACTTGGGTGCGAACCCAATCCCTTCTTTGGCCACAACTTCCTTTTGATTGCTCAAAAGGTCGTTGAGGTTCTTCTCACCTTGTATGCACGTCACAAGGCCTTTCTCAAGTTGCTCTTTCAACTTTGCATTCTCCTCAACAAGATGCACATGCTCACAACAAGGGTTAGTAGCATTTGCATTATCAATTAAAACCATATGAGGAAAAGTGGCTTTCTCCTTGGTTAGCCTCACTTGGAGTTGATCATGAGACTCTTTAAGACTAGCATGACTACTCTTCAAGGCCTTGTGAGCCTTGTCAAGTATATCAAACTCCTCCTTTAGTCTAGCAAGATCAATCCCAAGTTTGGCCTTCTCGGAATTTAGAACATGAGATAAAACAAGAGCATGATCAAGATCTTTCTTTAATTTAGCATGGTCATTGTTGTGTGACTCCTGAAGAGCCAAGCGATGACCACACTCTTCCTCAAGAACATTAGAGAGATCCGATATCTCATCGGCATAGTCACGACTATGCCCCTCCATCTTAGAGATGGTGTCTTCATGAGCCTCGATCATGTCATTGGCTTCACCAAGTTGTTCCAAGAGAGCAACGAAGTGCATCTTGGATTTACCCTTGAGCTTACTCATAAAAGACTCAAACTCATTTTCCTCCATGTTGGACCCCCCACTTTCATCAATGCAATCCGTCAAAGAAGGATGAGTAATGATGGTAGTTTTGATGTCGGGAGTTACCTTGTTGGTGGCTTTAGCCATGAGGCACTTGGCGGTGATGTTCTCATTGGGTGAGTCGAAGAGGGACGCCCATGGAGTTGTCGCAATGGCCATGGAGGCCATGTCAACCGTCTCACTGTCTTCATCATCATCATCATCCTCATTGTACTCTTCTTGTACCACCAATCCCTTGGGAGGAGTCTTCTTGGTGAAGTGGTTCATGTTGGGGAAAGACTTGGCCTTATCCTTCCGGATGAGCTTGCCACCATTGTCTTCCCTCTTATCATAGGGGCACTCCGCAACAAAGTGGCTCACATTGCCACAATTGTAGCAAGTCCTCACACGTTGCTTGCCCTTGGCGCCACTTGAGTTGCTCTTGTTGAAGTTGGGCCTTGAGTTCTTCTTTCTCCAAAATTGTCTTGAAGCGAGAGCCATGTGCTCATGATAATCATATTTTGTATCCTTGGGATTGCTCTCCTCTTCTTCCTATTCCTCCTCTTCTTCCACACTAGCCTTGGCTTTCAAGGTAAGGTTGGGCTTCTTTGCCCTTTGAGAATACAACACCACATTGTTGACGGTCTTGTCCAAGATATTCATTGCCACAAACTCATCCAACACTTCACTTGAGGACAAGGTGTGGAAGTCCGGCCTTTGACGGATGACGGAGGAAATGGCCTTATGGTAAGGCATCATGGCTTTGAGAAATTTCCGCTTAATCCAATTGTCATTTGCATCCTTTCTCACACGATCTCGAAGTGAAAGCGGGAGTGTGGTTAGTCTCCGATAGAGCTCACGAGGTTCTTCACCTTCATTCATAGAAAATTCATCGGCTTCATCTTGCACCACTTCATAGTTGGAGCGTTGAATGCTTGCACTTCCCTTGTAAAGGGAAACAACATGGTTCCATGCTTCCTTTTCCACGGTGAATGGTCGGAGATGCGCAATATCTTCGGGAGGGATTGCATCTTGGATGATGAAGAGAGCATTCTCATTGAATTGATGACCCACGACTTCTCTTGGGGTGAAGTTGCTTGGGTCATGCGGATAGAAACCTTGCTCAATGATTCTCCAAAGGTTAGTATTAACATGATTTAAATGATGTTTAAAGCAATAAACCCAAGCGTCAAAATCCTTATTTTTCACAATCTTAGGAGGAGAACCGGCATGGTTTAAATGAGTGCAGAGAATCAGTCCTCCATAGGTAAGTGGAGGTTCCACATGGGCAAAGATGCCATTTCCACTTTTACCACTAGACAAAGGAACTTTATCACTAGAATCTCCCCCTTGTCGGAGTTAGCATCCGTCACCTTGTTAGTGGGATCGACCACTTCCAACGGTGCGGTGGACAATTTAAGACCATCAAGAAAGTTCTTAAGCACGCCTCTGACCTCGGCTGTCATGGAGGTTTTAAATGTGTCCAAGGCCACATTGATCTTCTCATGTGAGCCCGAGGTTCCCCCATCGGTCGTAGACGAGGACGGAATCACACCGGGGTGCTCCTCCTCATCTTCTACGGTGTCAACCATACTCTTCGGACGGCAAAGTCCTTAATAAAGAGACGAGGCTTTGATACCAATTGAAAGGATCGATATAGTTGACTAGAGGTGGGGGTGAATAGGCAACTAACAATTTTAGCTTTTCTTTATCAATTTAAACTTTGCATCAAAGTAGGTTGTCTAGATATGCAACTAGGTGAGCAACATATATGATGCAACAACAATAAGTACACAAGCAAGACAGTGGTGTAACACAAGATAAGCTTGCACGAGTAAAGGGACGAGATAACCAAGAGTGGAGCCGCTGAAGACGAGGATGTGTTACCAAAGTTCCTTCCCTTTGAGAGGAAGTACGTCTCCGCTGGAGTGGTGTGGAGGCACAATGCTCCCCAAGAAGCCACTAGGGCCACCGTATTCTCCTCACGCCCTCACACAATGTGAGATGCCATGATTCCACTATTGGTGCCTTTCAAGGCGGCGACTGAAACTCTACAAACAAGGTTGGGGCAATCTCCACAGCTTAATTGGAGGCTCCCAACACCACCACGAAGCTTCACCACAATGGAGTATGGCTCCGCGATGACCTCAGCCGTCTAGGGTGCTCAAACACCCAAGAGTAACAACATCCATGATGGATTAGTGGGGGAATCAAATTTCTCTTGGTGGATGTGTAGATCGGGGCCTTCTCAACCAATCCCTAGGAAATCAACAAGTTTGATTGGCTAGGGAGAGAGATCGGCCGAAAATGGAGCTTAGAGCAACAATGGAGCTTGGGGGTGGAAGAGGTGAGTCAACTCGGAGAAGAATACTCCCCTTTTATAGTGGAAGAACAAATCCAACTGTTATCCTCCAACTCAGCCTGCGACGCATGGTACTACCGCACCGGAGACGCGGTACTACCGTCAGGGCTCGCGGTACTACCGCCCACTCAGCAGTATCCAAAACAGCCTTGATGCATTGAAGCAGAGGGCGGTAGAACCGCTGGCGCGGTACTACCGCAAGGCAAGGATAGTCTAGATTGGGAAGGCACGGTCATTTAAAAATACATCTGTGGCAACTTCCGCTGAGTTTAGATCTATGCAAAAATCCGACACGGTAGTACCGCAAGCCAGGAGCGGTGCTACCGCGTAGGGCGCGGATGTAAAAAATTACATCGGCCCCTACTTGCGCCCGTGCTGCTGAGCCAGACCTGAGGCCACGGTACTACCGCGTCCGAGAAGCGGTACTACCATGAGCACCTGCGATACTACCGCGTCCAAGGCCAGTACTACCACAAGGGACTGTGGTACTACCCCTCTGAGAAGCAGTACTACCGCATGCCCCAGTTCAACAACACTAGAAGTCTTTCCTTTTGCAGAGATACAGAGAAACAGAGGATGCTCCAAAGACCTAAAGGAAAGGTGGTGCAAAAGGAACAGATGTGTACGTGTTGATTCCACCCAAACCTTTCCAACACGGACCCCCTGTCGGTGTCAAAACCGGCGGATCTCGGGTAGGGGGTCCCGAACTGTGCGTCTAAGGCGGATGGTAATAGGAGGCAGGGGACACAATGTTTACCCAGGTTCGGGCTCTCTCGATGGAGGTAATACCCTACTTCTTGCTTGATTGATCTTGATGATATGAGTATTACAAGAGTTGATCTACCACAAGATCATAGAGGCTAAACCCTAGAAGCTAGCCTACAATTATGATTGTTGTCCGCCTACGGACTAAACCCTCCAGTTTATATAGACACCGGAGGGGGATAGGGTTACACAGAGTCGGTTAAAAGGGAGGAGATCTACATATCCGAATTGCCAAGCTTGCCTTCCACGCAAAGGAGAGTCCCACCCAGACACGGGACGAAGTCTTCAATCTTGTATCTTCATAGTCCAACAGTCCGGCCAAAGTATATAGTCCGGCTGTCCGAGGACCCCCTAATCCAGGACTCCCTCAGTAGCCCCTAAACCAGGCTTCAATGACAATGAGTCCGGCGCGCAGATTGTCTTCGTCATTGCAAGGCGGGTTCCTTCTCCGAATACTCCATAGAAGATTTTGAACACAAGGATCGTGTCCGGCTCCATAAAACAAATTCCACATACCACCGTAGAGAGTATATTATTCCAAAACTCCAATCTGCTGACAACTTTTCATAACGTGATGTCCTGCCGTGGCCTGGTCATTACGAATCGTTTTTCCCTGCCTGCCATTGCACATGTTGTGAGGCAGTTTTATCGGCACGTCTTGTCGAAGTAGAGATCATGTTCCCCTTCTCACGTGAGTCTCATCAATACGGGCGTGGGTAACCCAATCATGCTTGTTAATATGACTCCTCGATTTTAGGCAAGTTCTAAGTGGGCACGCGGAGGACGCTTGATATTCGCCCTCTTTATAAAGGGGCCAAGGCCTATCCTTTTCCTCTCGCGCTCAATCCTTCCCTTCCCCCACCCCGAGTTCCAACACCCAAGGCTCAGGCTAAGCGCTTCGGACCTTTAACCATGTCCGGATCCAACCTTCAAGGCCGGTGGATGGCTTCCTCTGTCACAGAGGAGGACATCAAGAAGCTAAGGGAAGCCAGGTATCTGACCGCCGAAATCTCGCACAGGCTGCCTGCTCAAGGGCAGGTCGTCCCCACTCCTGAACCCAACGATAGTGTCGTATTTATCTCCCACTTCCTCCAAGGGCTAGGCTTTAGTCTTGATCCCTTTGTTAGAGGGCTTATGTTCTATTACGGGCTCGATTTCCACGATCTAGCCCCAGATTCCATCCTTCACATCTCGTTGTTTATCGTCGTGTGTGAGGCCTTCCTCCGCATCACCCCACACTTCGGCATATGGCTCAAGACCTTCAATGTGAAGCTGAAGATGGTCGATGGGTGACATGCAGAATGCGGAGGTGCCGTAATAAGCAAAGGCGTCGATGCTCCATGGCCAAAGGGTTCCTTCCCAGAGGTGTCCAACTTATGGCAGCAGGAGTGGTTTTACATCACAGCTCCTTGAAGTACTAAGTGGGTAGCTGCCCCCACCTTCTGTTCGGGCCCCCCGCCACAACTGGCGTCATGGGTCAACAAGGGGCTGGACTGGGGGACAGTTAATGACGTGCCGACATTGCAAAGTCGCATTTGAGATCTCCTCGAGATGGATGTCAGTCTCGTCAAGGTAATGCAAGTTATGCTAGTTCGTCGGGTCCTACCATGCCAACGTCGATCTCTCCGTATGTGGGAGTTCAACCCGGAAGGACCGCGAACTATTCAATAATTCTTCGGCATGACGCTCGAAGGGGTGTATGGATTGTTCTTCGGATCACGAATAAAGTGTCCGGACACCACCGAGGATGCGGGTCTAAACTGCAATCGTCCGGACAAGGGTTTCCAAACGAGGGAAGAAGCCTTCGCTAGGGGGCCCTACCCCGGAGGGCACCTTTGCCGTACAGTGCCCGCAAGGGGATCAGCCCTCCACCGAGCTGTAAGTGAACCAGAGTACTTTTGGTAAATATATCCTGCTTATCTCTGAGGACAATAACCGAGACATATGTCTTGCAGTCCGGATCGTAGCCCTTCTCGACAGAGTTCATCTTCGGGGGATCTTCTTCCGGAGATGATGGAGAGCGAAACGCCCCCTGTCTCCCAGTCTCCTTGGGCGGACGACCCTGAGGTGTCATCACGGAGGATTTCTCCTGATCCGCCGAGGCCAGAAGGTAACCCTTCGGCCACCCGAAGTCTGGAGTATTCGGCTCCCAAGGAGAGTAATAGAAAGAGTCTGGGACTGTCCGGTGCACAACCGGACATACTGATGGGTCTTTTGGAGCAAGCGGCTATCTCGGAGGAGCATCGTACTTTAATGGGTACGGTGGTTGAGAGGATCTCATCCGCCCAAAGTGGGTTGCACGAAGCTTTTACGAGCCTACTAAGAGGCTTTGAGGTACGCAAAGTAATATATAAATTTTTTGACGGTATCGCACACGCTAGGTGTGCCCTGTACAAATAGTAGCCCCTGAGACTCTGGTTGCTGTCCAGAGGCAGCAAACAGAGGATCATAGTCCCAGGTAATGACCATGCTTCTCACATATGCAGGCGGCTGAGGGTCCGGTGGCCGGACGGACTGGTGAGTTTGCTGAACTGAGGCGGCAGCTTGATACAGCAGATGTCGATGTCGTGCTTGTGAACAAGCAGCTTGACGAGGCACAGGGTATGTATTCTCCGGTGGTCAACAGATATTAAGAGGAGCATGATGCTAGTATCTATAATATGTTGTGACTGTAGATGGAGCTGCCGCAGTGGAGACCCTTCGGGCGGAACTTGCCCGAGCCAAGGAACAAGCCAGGAGGAGTGATCCGGCCGCCCTAAAGGCGGCCGAAGAGTTAAGATGGCCGTTGAGCTGAAAGATGCCACCGACCGGTATGATCTTCTTGAAAAGGAAAGCCAAGCGAAAGCGGCGGACCTGGAGAAAACCATGGTAGCAGCCAATGAGACTCGCTCTAAAATCAGAGTGGCGAAGGAGGAGCTTCGTCAAGCCGGAGATATCATGGCTAGGAAGCCCTTTTTGTTGCGGACGAAGTTCGGAGATCCGAAGTATGCCCCTCTGGATCAATTATGGAGTGTTGCAGATGCGTATTCGGACCTGGCAATGAGTGCTGCTAATGCGACTGAGTTTTTCAAAGATCAAAAAGATCACGAAGTGAAAAGGTTGTTCTGGTTGCAGCTCAGTGCTCCAATGCGTCCGCTGCTGTTAAATGAGCAAATGGCCGAGTGGGCTGAGCTCCATAGGTTGTTCGGGCTTGCCATGAGGTCTGTCGTGGATCATCTTTTGCTGGAAGGACCAAGGCCGAATAGTTATTTTGGTTTAGTGCAACGATTCCTTGGTGCTATGCCGCATATTGACGGTGTAAAGAGGTCGGCGTGCATAGAGGGTGCGCGGATGGCTCTTGCCCGTGTTAAGACATACTGGGCAGAGATGGATGCCACCGCTATTGCAACCCGGGGTCCGGCCGTAGGCCAGGTCTCGACCGAGCACTATTTTGAAGAAGTCCTAGAAGGCGCTCGTTTAATAGAGGCTCAGTGCTTGAAGAGTATCATGTTCGAGTGACATGTATCCCAATTTTAAAAACAATGCTATTTGGATTATAAAGGCTGTGTTTATACTTTTGCCTGAAAGTATTATGATACCTCCTGTGCGGCCGTTTATGTATGTATATAACCTGAAAGTTTGCAGTCATCGGCTTCGGCCCCCACGCATATAATGCGGGGGTGTTCAGAAGAGCGCGTATTCACACTTGATCCAACGTCTTGGTCCATGAAGGAGGTGATAGCGCGGCAAACGAGGCAATCGAACTATATTGCTTTAACACTTTCACTTAGCCATAGGAGTTTGACAGTGGGGCTACTATATAGCCCCTGGTACTTCCGCGCTTATCCGAATACGATGGGCGTACATACATGACCGGGAAACCGGTCCTTCGTTAATGCGGAGGAATCGCGAAGATTCCGCTGAGTCCTCGAGTGGTTGACCAGTCTCACGCTTTATCATGAGAGTCAGTTTTCGGCTTTCTCTACTGAGGTGCTCATCCAGATGAACCAGGGCACAATCGCAGTAGTTCTCCCGGTGCCACCTTAGCCGATAGAGCAGAACGTAAGGTAGCAAAACACGGGAGACGGTCAAACCCAACTATTGACCAAAGACATGATTCGGAGCTGATGCATATAATGCCAAACTCGCGATGTCGAACACTCCCTAAGGTGTTCGGTCTTTACAACGTATACTGGGCTGAGTAACGCCCTCGATAATAAGCCCTGAATTTCTAGGTACGTGCATTAGTCTGACGTGACGAAATGTCAATAACACCAGCATCCCTCTTGGTTCTGTTGAGTATCCTGAGGGTGTGAAGCAACAAGAGACAGTAAAAAAGGTTTACACATGGTCTTAATCTAAAAAGAAACCTTTGAACGGGGCCCTGCTGCACGCCTGCGCATGTGTCTCCGTTGTGCCGTATCCTGGAAGGGTGTAGCGCGATGATCATCTGTAAGGGAGGAAAGCCCAGGTGAAAGTTTTCGTGCGAAAAATTGGTTATTCTTAATGAACCATTAAAATTCAATCGAAATAAGATCAAGCCGAACTGTAGTCCTTTTTACATGTGGGAAGCCCCTAGCACCACCTATGGGGGTATATCCATCGACCCGGTCTTAGGTTTATCTGAGCTGTTACAGCTAGTGGTGCGCCGGACTCGTCTAGCCATGTCCGCGGTCTTGACGACCGATCATTTATTCTGGTTGGAGAGGGCGTTCAGTGTTCGGCTGCTAAAGCTGCCACACGTTCTTCCGCACGTAAGGAACGTTCTGTGTTCCCGCTAACTATGATGATGCCACGTGGATCAGGCATCTTAAGCTTAAGATAAGCGTAATGCGTTATTGCATTAAAACAAGCGAAGGTCGTTCTTCCGAGTAGTGCTTGATAGCCGCTTCGGAATGGAGCGATGTCGAAGGTCAAATTTTCACTTCGGAAGTTGTTGGGAGAAACGAATACAACCTCTAGTACTAGAGAGCCCGTGTAGCGGGCCTCTGGGCCTGGTATTACTCCTTTAAAGGTAGTATTGCTTTGGCTGATTCTTGTCAGGTCTATCCCCATTTTGCGGACTGTGTCCTGATATATCAGATTAAGACTACTGCCGCCGTCCATAAGGACTCGGGTGAGATGGTATCCGTCAATTATTGGGTCTAGTACCAAGGCAGTCGATCCTCCGTGTCGGATACTAGTCGGGTGATCCCTACGATCAAAAGTGATCGGGCAGGCCGACCAAGGCTTGAACTTGGGGGTGACGGGCTCCACAGCGCATACGTCTCGGAGTGCACGTTTGCTCCCCCTCTTCGTTACGTGAATCATGTTCACTGTTTTGACCTCTGGTGGGAATTTTTCTGGCCCCAGTGTTCGGCTGGCGAGGCTCATCCTCGTCTTCACTTTGTGTCTCCCTCCCCTTGTGTTCGGTGTTTAGCTTGCCGACCTGCTTGAAGACCCAGCATTCTCTGTTGGTGTGATTTGCCAGTTTGTCGGAGGTGCCATGAATCTAACATAATCTGTCTAGAATCTTGTTTAGGCTGGACGGTCCATCTCTGCTGCCTTTGAATGGCTTTTTCTGTTGACCGGGTAGAGAGCCCCTGAATCCGGCGTTTACTACCGTGTTGTCTGGGCTGTCTTCATTGTTTCGATGCTTTCTTTTATTGTGTCGTGGTTTTCCATTGCCATCCCTGACTTCGGATGTGCCTGGGTCGCTGGTACCGCTACGGGCCAACCAACTGTCTTCGCCCGCGCAAAAGCGGGTCATAAGGCTTGTTAGGGCTGCCATTGTCCTCGGTTTTTCCTGGCCGAGGTGTCTGGCAAGCCATTCATCCTGGACGCTGTGTTTGAAAGCCGCTAAGGCTTCAGCGTCCGGGCAGTCGACAATTTGATTCTTCTTAGTGAGGAATTTGTTCTAAAGCTTTTGGGCTGACTCTCCGGGCTGTTGAATTATATGACTTAAATCGTCTGCATCCGGATGTCGGACATAGGTCCCTTGAAAATTAGCCCTAAAAGCATCTTCAAGCTCTTCCCAACTTCCAATTGAGTTTTCAGGGAGGCTCTTCAGCCAGTGCCGAGCTGGTCCTTTCAACTTGAGGGGCAAGTATTTGATGGCATGGAGATCATCTCCGCAAGCCATGTGGATGTGAAGGATAAAGTCCTCAATCCAGACCCCAGGGTCTGTCGTTCCGTCGTATGCCTCTATGTTCACGGGTTTGAATCTTTCTAGGAATTCGTGATCCAGAACCTCATCGGTGAAGCATAGGGGTGCGCGGCACCCCTGTATTTGGATGTGTCATGGCATTCTGACGGTTGTAGTGTTCGGTTTTGATTCTGTGCCAGAGTGCGCTTCCTAGGTCCATAGATGGACCTGGTCATACCAGCCTTTTGGTGCAAGTCCTCACATAAATCGTGTGCTGACTTATGTGCGACATCGTTAGCCGCCCTATCGCGGCCACGGGGTTGTTGATCCGGCTGATCGGCCATTTTATTTTTTGGCTGTATAGGCTCTAAAGCCTCTCATCAAATTCGGGCAGCAGCTTGCGCTTTGGATAGCTCTTTGTGTGGCTGCTGCCACCATACTTTTCTTCAGTGTCGAGCACTTTGTTCCATCTACTGTTGAGTGTATTTTGTGCGGCCTTAAGCCTTTGCTTTTTCTTCTCCAGACTCCTTGCGGTGGAAATAATCCTTCTATGGAGGTCCTCTTGCTCCAATTGCCTTTCCGGGATGATGTGTGCATCGTCATCCGGACTGTTCTCTTCGTAGACAGGTTGATGGGCTTTACCCTCGGCGTTGCCGTGATCGGACAGCGGCTCCGTACTATGTTCACCGCCGCTGGTTCATCCTGCTCTATCGCTGGGTCCATGTGGTCGTCGTTTGCTTTAGAGCCGACCAGGGTATTATTCTTTCTTATGCTGTTATCGCTGTTTTTGCCGAGGCGGGATTTGGAGCGGCGCCTATGTCGTCGCTTTGGTTGCTTCTCGAGGGAATTATCCTCCGCTGCATCCTTCCGTTCCTCGTCATTGTTTTCTTTGGGTGTATCCACCATGTATATATCGTGTGATGAAGTGGCTGTCCAGCACCCTGTGGGCGGTGGTTCCTGTTCCTCTCCTGCATCGTCATCCATACCGTCGATGTCTTTGGAGTCGAAATCAAGCATGTCGGTTAAGTCGTCGATAGTGGCTATTAAGTGGGTGGTGGGTGGGGAACGAATTTCTTTGTCGTCCGCTTCCCACTCCAGCCTGTCATAGTTCAGCCAAGGGCCTCCTGACAAGGAGAGAGACCTTAATGAATTTAACACATTGCCCAAGGGAGAGTGCTGAAAGATATCCATGGAGGAAAACTCCATGATCAGTGAAAGTGCAACTATGCCTGGGTGGTTTTGGTAATTCCTAACAACATATAGCTCATTGAGCTAACATTATTCCAAGATTAATATTTCAGGAAAAGCTCAATGAATGGCATGGCATGGATGAGGAAAGTGGATCCCTCAAAATTCTAAGGACAAAAAGTTTGGCTCAAGCTTGAAGCTCAAGACTCTACATTTTATATTTTAGTGATCCAAGATCACATTGAGTCTATAGGAAAAGCCAATACTATCAAGGAGGGATGAGGTGTTGCTTAATGGCTTGCTTGGTCAAAATGCTTAGTGATATGCTCCAAAATCCTCAACTACCTTCCCACATCCACATATGACCTAAACCGAAAGTCAAACTCGTCCCCACCGATTCTTTCTATCCGGCGCCACCGAGTTTCAAATGTCATAGCCACTGCCACAAACCCTAGGCAAATCGGTCTCACCGATAGGGATCTCGGTCTCACCGAGATGGGATTGTAATCTCTCTATTTCCCTTCGTAACGTTTCGGTCTTACCGAGATGAGCGATCGGTCCCACCGAGATTGCAATGTAAACTCTCTGTTTCCCTTTTGTAACATTTCGATCTCACCGAGATGACCGAATCGGTCCCACCGAGTTTACCTGACCAACTCCCTGGTTAGCTTATTACCAAAATCGGTCCCACCAAGTTTGTGTAATCGGTCACACCGAGATTATGTTATGCCCTAACCTTAACCATATCAGTCCTACCGAGTTGCATCTCAGTCCCACCGAAAATCCTAAGGGTCACTAGGTTTGCTGAATTGGTCCGACCGAGTTTAACCATTCGGTCCCGCCGAGTTTGGCAAATTGTTTGTAACTGTTAGATTTTGTGTGGAGGCTATATATACCCTCCACCCACTCTTCATTCGTGGAGAGAGCCATCAGAACATACCTACACTTCCAATACACATTTTCTGAGAGAGAACCACCTACACTTGTGTTGAGGTCAAGATATTCCATTCCAACCATATGAATCTTGATCTCTAGCCTTCCCCAAGTTGCTTTCCACCAAATCCAAATCCTGTGAGAGAGAGAGTTGAGTGTTGGGGAGACAATCATTTGAAGCACAAGAGCAGGGAGTTCATCATCAACACACCATTTGTTACTTCTTGGAGAGTGGTGTGTCCTAGATTGGCTAGGTGTCACTTGGGAGCCTCCGACAAGATTGTGGAGTTGAACCAAGGAGTTTGTAAGGGCAAGGAGATCGCCTACTTCATGAAGATCTACCACTAGTGAGGCAAGTCCTTCGTGGGCGACGGCCGTGATGGAATAGACAAGGTTGCTTCTTCGTGGACCCTTCATGGGTGGAGCCCTCCGTGGACTCGCGCAACCATTACCCTCCGTGTGTTGAAGTCTCCATCAACGTGGATGTACGATAGCACCACCTATCGGAACCACGACAAAAAAATTTGTGTCTCCAATTGCGTTTGAATCCTCCAAACCCTTCCCTTTACATTCTTACAAGTTGCATGCTTTACTTTCCGCTGCTCATATACTCTTTTGCATGCTTGCTTGAATTGTGTAGAGATTGCTTGACTTGTGCTAAGATAGCTAAAATCTGCCAAGAACTAAAATTGGGAAAAGGCTAGATTTTTATTTGGTCAAGTAGTCTAATCACCCCCCCTCTAGACATACTTTCGATCCTACAAGTGGTATCAGAGCTTTGGTCTCCATTTGCTTTGATTTCCATAGCTTTTGGCAGTCATAGCCTTGGTTTCACAACCTAGGAGAGTATGGCGTCTAGCAAGGGAAATTATCACCATAGAAGTCCTTACTTTGATGGCACTAATTTTGCTAGTTGGAAGCATAAGATGAAAATGCATATTCTTGGACATAACCCCGCCGTTTGGGCTATTGTGTGTATTGGCTTGCAAGGTGAATTCTTTGACGGGAAAGAACCGAACCGTGAAGCCACCGCGGAAGAGTTGAAAATGCTGCAATACAATGCTCAAGCTTGTGATATCCTCTTCAACGGATTGTGCCCCGAAGAATTCAACAAAATCAGCCGTCTTGAGAATGCAAAGGAAATTTGGGATACTTTGATTGATATGCACGAAGGTACCGACTCCGTCAAGGAATCCAAATTGGATGTGCTTCAAAGTCAACTTGACAAGTTCAAAATGAAGGATGGTGAAGGTGTTGCTGAAATGTACTCTAGGCTTGCTCCTATCACAAATGAGATTGCCGGCTTAGGGAGTGAAGAGATGACAGATAGATTCATCATCAAGAAGATCCTAAGAGCCTTGGATGGAAAATATGATACCGTGTGCACATTGATCCAAATGATGCCAAATTACAAAGATCTCAAGCCAACGGAAGTCATCGGAAGAATTGTTGCTCATGAGATGTCACTCAAGGATAAAGAGGAACTTCACAACAAATCAAGTGGTGCTTACAAAGCCTCATGTGAAGCCCCCACATCATCGAGTGAGAAACAAACCTTCAATGAAGAATTGAGCTTAATGGTGAAGAACTTCAACAAGTTCTACAAGAGTAGAAGCAAAGAGAGAAGCTCCAAGTCAAGGTCCTACAATGACAAAAGATCTTCTAGTCGAGAGCGAAACTGCTACAATTGTGGAAGGCCCGGACACTATTCCAATGAGTGTACGGCCCCCTACAAGAGAAGAGAAGATTGTCCCAAGAGAAGAAGTAGAAGAGAAGAATCACCATCTAGAGAAAGGAGTAGAGATGATCGTTATGAACGAAGACCCTCATGGAGAAGCAAGGATTCGAAAAGAAAGGACAAGTCATCAAGGAGCTACACAAAACGAAGACATCAAGCTCATGTTGGTGAATGGGTATCCGGCTCCGACTCCGACAACCACTCCGAGAGAAGCTATCACTCTGACTCCGAATATACTCAAGATGAAGGTGTTGCCGGTCTAGCACTTGTGACAACCAACTCCTATGACATATTTGACTCACCAAATGAAGGAGTTGGAACATGCTTCATGGCTAAAGGCCCAAAGGTATCACACCCCGAGTATGTTGATTTCAATAGTGATGAAGATGACTTGTTAGGTGATGATGATTTACTTGTTGACAACTCTAGTGATGAATACTGTGATGAAACGTCAATTAATCATGCTAATCAAGATAAAACGAATGACAATGATAAGGAGAAGATTGAGTCTCTAACTAAAGAACTAAACACTCTTAAGTTAGCTCATGAAACTATCTTAGGAGATCATCGAGAACTTTTAAGGACTCATGAGAAATTACGCTTTGAAAATCTCAACCTTGAGCAAGAGCATGAGTTCTTAAAAGCAATCAATGATGATCTTCGTAAGAAAAGTTCTTCTTACATTGCCAAGCGTTTACTCTTATCCACTTACATGCCTCAAGTCAAGTCTAGTAACAAGAACAAGAAAGATTCTTCCTCTAGTAGTAACAATAATCATGCTAAATCCAATATTGTTGCTTCTAGTAGTTCTCTTGATTCCACTAATGATTCTCTTAGCCAAGTTACACTTGAGCAAGAAAATAGCTTATTGAAGGGAATTATAGAGAAAGGTGTTTACAAGAGCATTGCCGGAAGTAAGCAATTCGAGGAAATTGTACGCAAGCAAGGAAGGCACCGGAAGAATCAAGGTGTCGGTTTTGAACGAAAGTTCAATGCCAATGGAGTTGAGTGGGAAGAAGATCAATACCCCAAGACGAAGTTTGTTCCTCAACAAGAGAAGTATGATCCTGCTTCTTTCAAAGGGACACAAGCTCAAGATGATCTTCCACCACAAGACCACAAGCAAAAAGGCAAGGACAAGCTTCAAGAGGAAATTGATGCATTTGAAGAAGCTCCTAAGGCCTTGGTCAAGTGGGTTCCCAAGACTACTTCAAGTTCCACTTCATCAAGTACAACTACAACACCGAGGATTCCCATCAAGATGGTGTGGATCCCAAAGAAGAAGAACTAGAGAGTTCTTGAGGGTGACTCCGCCAACATACTTCACTCTTATCATCTTGGCAAGAAGAAGTGCAATCAAGTTCCACATCTTGCACTAGTTCAAGGAGTCACAAACCCTCTTGTTGGTAAGACAAGGGACAAGGTAACCTAAAAGCTTTCATAGACATCATCTTGTGTGTGCATCACTTTATGTCTATGGATATCCTTGTTTGTTCCTTGTGGGACTAACTCGTGTAGGTATTGAAAGTGCAACTCACTCCAATGGATAGCTTCAAATGATCTACATCAACATTGAGCATCCACATCTTCAACATCTACATGAAGTCATCATCGACAAAACCCAAGGTTAGTTCATCCCTCTTAGGGGGGATCTCACATCTAGGGGGAGCTTTACTCTAAGAATTGAGCTAAAGCAACTCTAATGGTGTGAACACAACAATGCTTTATGTAAAAGTGGTAACCCCACTTGTGCTTAAACGATGAGTATGACCTATGATCAAATGTTCTCATTTGACTCCTAAGTCAATATACTCATATATAGATGACCTAGTCATCGCAAATTGTTTGATAGATGCTAGAATTGGTTGTGCATGCTTTGCCACATATTTCAATTGCCATTTTATTGTGTGAGCATGTTGATTGCATATTTTACTCATTCGAGGACATCCACTTGTTGTTTTGATTGATTGGTTTTCTTTTCTTTTGCCAAGTGGATGGACAAGAATGCCTAAGAACCCTCTCTAGCTATCTATGCTTTTCTCGTCTCAAACTCTATTCATGCTACATCACAAAATTTGATCAAGTCAGATTCGAACCACTCTGTGTGAGGAGCACTCGGAGTCCCCGATTCGTCATAGACTTAAACTTCCAAAACTTCTTTGTGCGTTTCGGTCTGACCGATTCATCCATTTTGGTCATACCGAGCTCACTAAGTCGATCTAGGTTTTCAATCTCGGTGCAACCGATTTGAACCTTTCGGTCACACCGAGTTTCAGTAACTGATTGCAGTTATGAATCTCGGTGCCACCGAGTTGTTCCACTCGGTCACACCGATAGGGTCGGGCTATATACACCCACAGGTCAAATTTTTGGAAAACTTTCCGAACCTCCTCGACCCGCGCTTAGCCCGCTCTGCCTCCAGGGTCTCCGGATCGTCTTCCTCGTCGCCAGCCGCCTCCTGTCGCTGGTCTCCGCCGCCGTCAACGGGAATCATCCCCGCCGTTGCCGCCGTAGCGAGTTCATTGCCGAACTAGGGTATGAACTCGATCACTGTGCTATCCCTATCTGATTCCTAGCACATTGTGTTCGCCATGTATCTTGCCATGATTGAGATCATTCTTATCCAGTCAAAACACTCCGTAGTTTAGTCGTGAATTGAAAATTTAGGGTTAGGTTTCCGCCGAAACCATCTCGGACCCACCGAGTTGTGGAACTCGGTACCACCGATTCGGCTCAGGCCATTGCACATGTAATTTTCGATCTGACCGAGAATTGCAAATCGGTGTGACCGAGTTCAGGACTTTGTGAAACCCTAGCAGTCTCGGTGCCACCGAACTGTGACTCGGTCTGACCGAGTTCACTAGTTTAGGTTCCAACAGCTGCTTTGGTATCACCGAGTTCACAAATCGGTTGATCCAAAATGTTTTTTGTGGAAAACTAAAACTAAGTTTTTGACTCATTCTTTTGCAAAAACCTCTGCATTTTGTGATGCTCATCCACTCTATCTCATCTATATCTATTCACAGGGTCTGCTGTCAGTGTTTGCAATATGTCTGATCAGAGTGACAGCCAGAACAGGTCAGAGGAGCAGGTTCACCTGAGTGAGGGCACTAGTCCCTCTAGCAGTTCAGATGATGGTAGCAGGAGCACCCCAAGCAACTTACCCAAAGCTGCCACCAGGGCCAGAAAGAAGAAGACCTCTGAATCTAAGGATGAAGACTATGTGGCAGTTGAGGATGAGGCCACTTCCAAGAAGAAAGTGGTTAAGAAGGAATATAGCACTGCTGCTGCCACCAAGCCAGGCATGAAGCAAAAGGTTCCTGCAAAGAGAATTCCAATGTCTAAGTCCAGAGCATCTACTCAAGTCCCTTTGGGATCTGAACCCAAAGAGGCTGCTGCAGAAGGGAAGAAGAGGAAGGAGAGGATCAAAAAGACCACTACTAGAGTGCTTGGGAGATCCTCAATCATGAGAGATTCTGAAGAGGAAGAGGAAGAAGAGGTTGCTGCACCAGCACCCAAGGCACAAAAGCTGATGGGTGATGCTATAAAGTCAGGGGCTGCAACATCAAAGCCTAAAGAAGCACCCAAAGCAGCCTCCAAGCCCAAGAGTGCACCTAAGAGGAATACCAGGAGTATACCAGCTGCTGAGAAGAACAAGGCCCCAGTGCCTGAAGTTGCTGCTGATGAAGATGATAAAGGACAAGTCCTGAGGAATCTCAAACCCAAAATCCTAGATCACAATGATGCTCATCCAGTAGCTGAGAACATGAAGATAAGGAAGGACTCAGGTCTGAGGCTATGGAGAGAGTCAGATCCATATGCCACCAGGAGAAGGACTGCTGTGGATTACAGGTTCCATACAAAGGAACAGCATGACTTCTATGAGACAGTGTTGCTTGACAAGAAGCCCATAGTGTGTGACATGAGATGGGTCGACTGGGACTACATCAAGGAGAATGAGGATCATTATCCAGGTGTACATGATAGTTTCAAGGCTTGTGGAGTCGATGAGTTTGTGGCTCAGAAGCTCACAAAATGGAATGATGAGCTCATCATGCAATTCTACTCCACAGCTCATTTCTACCCAGATGGAAGGATTGTCTGGATGTCTGAAGGTACGAGGTACCAGTCCACGGTTGCTGAATGGGCGAAGTTGATCAATGCCCCAAAAGAGAGTGAAGATGACTTGGATGTCTATGCCAACAGGAAGAAGGATCACAACACAATGGCACACATGTACAAGGAGATCCCAGATGCTGCTCTTGAGACACATAAGTTTGGATCTGTACATTACCTTCTGTCAGGTTTGCCAACCATCAACTGGATCCTCAGGAACACTCTCTTGCCAAAGTCAGGTGATCACAAGATGATCAGAGGCCATGCAATTAACTTGCTTCACATCTTTGATGTCCCACAGAAGTTCAAAGTCATGAGCCTAATAGTTGAAACTATCAAGAGGACAGCTGCAGATCAGAAGAGGAGTTGTGGGTATGCCCCACAGATCCAGGAGCTAATCAACTCCAAGATAGGCACTGGTACATATCTGCTGGACAAGGAGCACATTCCTATCTATCCAGATTTCAAGGACAACATTGTGGTTATGAATGAGGATGAACCATCTTCTGTGCATGCACAAGCCAAGAAGGAGAAGGCAAAAGCTGAAAAGGCTGCAAGGATGCCAACTACTGAAGAAGCATCTCAGTATCTCCTGAAGTGCAAGCAAGATCAGCTTGGCTACCTGATTGCATCCACTCTGAGGATTGAGAAGGGACTGGCCACCCTGACTCAAAACCAGGAGAGCTTGGAAAGAATCATGGAGCAAAAATTCTATGACTTGGATGTGAAGGTAACTGAGATTCAGTCTGTTGTGGAGCAACTTCAAGATGATATGCAGGAGAGGAAGGGCAAGACAACCACTGATGCATTTGCCAGAGTGCCTAGAGCTCAGAGGTCTGCTGCAGTGCCTGTTCCAGACACTAGAGCCACTTCATCTGCACCATCTACAGCTTCAGCGCAACCAGCTCCAGCACCAACTCCTTCAGCTCCATCCACATCAACTGAAGTCTTCGTCCAAGGAGCCATCTCTAGGCCACCACCTGAAGACCAAGCTTGAGAGACGTTTTAGTGCTATGCATTTTCTATGAACTTTTTGGTAACTTGTTGCCAAAGGGGGAGAAACATGTATAGATCATAGGCTTCGAGAGAGAGCGTTGCTTTTTATTCTCTCTTGCTTTGGTGGTTGAACTTTGTTTGTCTTTTGATTGCTTGAGATACTATGCTATTATCTGTGAGACATTGATGATCATGTGGTTGATCATAAGCTACACTTATGCTTGTTAGATGATATTATCTTACTTCTCCTTATATGATCATTCACTTTGCTTTGTGATGAGTGCATGTATTCAATCTTTATTATTTTGAGCGCTCCACCAAGATGTATGTGACATGGAAGAGTAACCCATGATCCTAACTCATCGTGTATTTGCAGTCCAAAGCAAATCTTAAGATATGCACAAATTTAGGGGGAGCTCTTACTTTTCACATACTTCTCAAAGCGACAATATCTTTCACTCGTATTATCATTTGTCGAAGCTTTGATCTATATGTTGTCATCAATTACCAAAAATGGGGAGATTGAAAGTGCAACTATCCCTGGGTGGTTTTGGTAATTCCTAACAACATATAGCTCATTGAGCTAACATTATTCCAATATTAATATTTCAGGAAAAGCTCAATGAATGGCATGGCATGGATGAGGAAAGTGGATCCCTCAAAATTCTAAGGACAAAAAGTTTGGCTCAAGCTTGAAGCTCAAGACTCTACATTTTATATTTTAGTGATCCAAGATCACATTGAGTCTATAGGAAAAGCCAATACTATCAAGGAGGGATGAGGTGTTGCTTAATGGCTTGCTTGGTCAAAATGCTTAGTGATATGCTCCAAAATCCTCAACTACCTTCCCACATCCACATATGACCTAAACCAAAAGTCAAACTCGGCCCCACCGATTCTTTCTATCCGGCGCCATCGAGTTTCAAATGTCATAGCCACTGCCACAAACCCTAGGCAAATCGGTCTCACCGATAGGGATCTCGGTCTCACCGAGATGGGATTGTAATCTCTCTATTTCCCTTCGTAACGTTTCTGTCTTACCGAGATGAGCGATCGGTCCCACCGAGATTGCAATGTAAACTCTCTGTTTCCCTTTTGTAACATTTCGGTCTCACCGAGATGAGCGAATCGGTCCCACCGAGTTTACCCGACCAACTCTCTGGTTAGCTTATTACCAAAATCGGTCCCACCAAGTTTGTGTAATCGGTCACACCGAGATTATGTTATGCCCTAACCCTAACCATATCGGTCCTACCGAGTTGCATCTCAGTCCCACCGAAAATCCTAAGGGTCACTAGGTTTGTTGAATCGGTCCGACCGAGTTTAACCATTCGGTCCCCCCGAGTTTGGCAAATTGTGTGTAAAGGTTAGATTTTGTGTGGAGGCTATATATACCCCTCCACCCACTCTTCATTCATGGAGAGAGCCATCAGAACATACCCACACTTCCAATACACATTTTCTGAGAGAGAACCACCTACACTTGTGTTGAGGTCAAGATATTCCATTCCAACCATATGAATCTTGATCTCTAGCCTTCCCCAAGTTGCTTTCCACTCAAATCTTCTTTCCACCAAATCCAAATCCTGTGAGAGAGAGTTGAGTGTTGGGGAGACTATCATTTGAAGCACAAGAGCAAGGAGTTCATCATCAACACTTGTAGGTGTCTCCTAGATTGGCTAGGTGTCACTTGGGAGCCTCTGACAAGATTATGGAGTTGAACCAAGGAGTTTGTAAGGGCAAGGAGATCGCCTACTTCATGAAGATCTACCGCTAGTGAGGCAAGTCCTTCGTGGGCGACGGCCGTGATGGAATAGACAAGGTTGCTTCTTCGTGGACCCTTCGTGGGTGGAGCCCTCCGTGGACTCGCGCAACCGTTACCCTCCGTGGGTTGAAGTCTCCATCAACGTGGATGTACGATAGCACCACCTATCGGAACCACGACAAAAACATCCGTGTCTCCAATTGCGTTTGAATCCTCCAAACCCTTCCCTTTACATTCTTGCTTGTTGCATGCTTTACTTTCCGCTGCTCATATACTCTTTTGCATGCTTGCTTAAATTGTGTGGAGATTGCTTGACTTGTGCTAAGATAGCTAAAATCTGCCAAGAACTAAAATTGGGAAAAGGCTAGATTTTTATTTGGTCAAGTAGTCTAATCACCCCCTCCCCCTCTAGATATACTTTCGATCCTACAATCGACACCCAATCAGATTCGATAGGCACAGACGCAAGCGGTTCAGAGCCCGTGGCCAGGGACGAATCCAAGGATCCGGCGACACAGGTCTCGTAGGAGGCGAAGTCAGTATTCAGCTCTATCGCTGCTGAGTGTGCGGCATCCGTGGCGGGGTCCATCCACCCGTCCTCGGACGGCGCGATCCGCTCCGGATCAAGGGTCGGAGTTTCCACAGGTGTGATCTCCCGAACACTATCCGGGGGCAGAGCTAGGTCATGCTCGTCGTGGCTGTGCGGCGCACCTGAAATGGGCTCGAATCCGTTGAAGATCAAGTCTCCGCGGATGTCGGCAGTATAGTTTAAGTTTCCAAACCTGACCTGACGGCGAGGGGCGTAGCTCTCGATCTGCTCCAGATGGCCAAGCGAGTTGGCCCGCAGTGTGAAGCCGCCGAATATGAAGATCTGTTCAGGGAGGAAAACCTCACCCTGGATCGCATCATTGCCGATGATCGAAGGAGCCATCAAGCCTTTTGGTGACGACACAGTGGAACTCTCAATGAAAGCACCAATGTCGGTGTCAAAACCGGCGGATCTCTGGTAGGGGGTCCCGAACTGTGCGTCTAAGGCGTATGGTAACAGGAGGCAGGGGACACAATGTTTACCTAGGTTCGGGCCCTCTCGATGGAGGTAATACCCTACTTCCTGCTTGATTGATCTTGATGATATGAGTATTACAAGAGTTGATCTACCATGAGATTGTAGGGGCTAAACCCTAGAAGCTAGCTTACGATTATGATTGTTGTCTGCCTACGTACTAAACCCTCCGGTTTATATAGACATCGGAGGGGGCTAGGGTAACACAGAATCGGTTACAAGGGAGGAGATCTACATATCCGAATTGCCAAGCTTGCCTTCCATGCAAAGGAGAGTCCCACCCGGACACGGGACGAAGTCTTCAATCTTGTATCTTCATAGTCTAACAGTCCGGCCAAAGTATATAGTTCGGCTGTCCGAGGACCCCCTAATCCAGGACTCCCTCACCCCCTCTTAATAGTACGGCTTTCCTACGACTCAAATTGAAACTGCGTTATATCGACTAGAGGGGGGTGAATAGGCGATTTTTGTGAATTCTTCATTGAGGAATTTCAGGGTGAGGAAATTCCTAAGTGAAGAACTACTTGCAGCGGAATAAGTACTCAGAAGTAAACATAACAGAACATAAGCATGATATTCATGATGAAATGAAAACAAGCACAGAGTACAGAAAGCGTAAACACAGGATAACACAGGATGAAGACTAACAGACTGAAGAAATTGAACTAAGGAAATAGAGAAAGTCTTTAGTCAAAGTCTTCAAACATATATGAACAAGCACACAACACAGAAATGAGGAAATTGAACCAGTTAGATCAGTGAAGACAATGATTTGGTAGACCAGTTCCAACTGTTGTGACAGTTGTACGTCTGGTTAGGGCGGCTAGGTATTTAAACCTGAGGACACACAGTCCCAGACACCCAGTCCTGAACACGCAGCTCAGGACACTCAGTCCTCACCGTATTCCCCTTGAGCTAAGGTCACACAGGCCTCGCCCAATCACTCGTCGTAAGTCTTCAGGTGACTTCCAAACCTTCACAGACTCGGTCACTCGGCGATCCACAATTTCCTCTTGGATGCTCTAGACCATGACGCCTAACCGTCTGGAAGATGCACAGTCTTCAAAGGTAACAAGCGTCGGATCCACACAGGATCAATCTCTTCAGTGATGCTCAATCACTTGGGGTTTGTAGGTGTTTGGGTTTGGGTTTTCCTCACTTGATGATTTTCACACAAAGTCATCGGAGGATGGGATGCTCTCAAATGACAAGTGTCAGTTTCTTTTGGAGCAGCCAACCCGCTAGTGGTTGTAGGTGGCGGCTATTTATAGCCTAGGGAGCAGCCCGACATGATAAGACATAAATGCCCTTCAATGATATGACCGTTAGTGGGTAGATATTTTGGGACAGCTGGCGCATAGCACAGCAACGGTCGGAATTTTAAGTATCAAATTCCTCAGGGCTATCATGTTCCTCACTGTGTAGGCAATCCGCACTCGCGAATTCTTAACTCCTCAGTCAGAACAAATTCCTCAGAGACCAGAAGAACTTCGTCTCTGTCAATGAAGAAATAGACTGAGCTGTATGAGATTTCCAATGGCTTCACTCGAAGGGATTGGTAGGTGTAGGATTTGAGTTGAGCATCACTTGGAAAATTTTCTTATTATTTCCTCGACCCCCTTTAATAGTACGGTGTTTCCTATGACTCAAGAAAGAGAAAAATAAACTACGAAAACAAAAGTCTTCATGCTTCATGTTCCTCGAATGAATACCAAGTCTTCAGGATCACACCAATTTCTTCACCTTCAAAGTCTTCAGAAATCCAAAGTCTTCAGTTGAAGAACTTCATTTTTAGGGGTCGACTTTCTCTGTAAATATCAAACTCCTCATAGACTTATAGACCTGTGTACACTCACAAACGCATCAGTCCCTTAACCTATAAGTCTTCAATACACCAAAATCACTAAGGGGCACTAGATGCACTTACAATCTCCCCCTTTTTGGTGATTGATGACAATATAGGTTAAGTTAAACGGGGATAAACATCTGAAGTGTAAATACTGATATCGAGGATTTTGATCGCAAGATATAGAAGAACTCCCCCTGAAGATGTGCATAGTGAGGAATTTGCTTTTGAAGCAATGCACACTTTGAAGAGTAGAATCATGGAGATTCTCACCCTATATCTTGTAATTCATACACGCATTTAACATATAATATGAAGAATTTGAAATGCATGATGAAATATGGTGACTGATGTAATTCAGCATGCGTGCATTAACATTAATGAGGAATAAGCATGCAGAAAAACTCAGCAAAAGTATCAGACCACCATAGAGTTTAAGTTTACAACTTGATCCAGCAAAGTCTTCAAAAGAATGAGAGTTGTAACTTAGAAAAAAACACCCATATAGGTAGACCCGCTTGAAGACTAACTCAGATTTCTCCCCCTTTATCATCGAATGACCAAAAGGATCGAAAAATGAGGACTAACGCCCCTGAGGAATGTCATGTTGATGGAGGAGCACCAACGTTGTTGGGGTCGTTTGTTGTTGTAGGGCCTGCCGCAGTGTCGTCCAAGTCTTCATACTCGTCGGTGTCGCGGGATGAAGAATATGAGCTGGCCACCAAGGAAGGAACTTTGACCTTCTTGAATTTCTTCCCTGGAGGTGCATACCAGTCAAACTCCTCCTTGAGACCCATTTGCTTCAGATCTTCTTCACCATACAGATGTGATAAGATAGCCAAGGTGCGACCGAAAACTTCATGGAGGTATTAATGGTTTTTCTTCACTGCATTATGTGTAGCAGTCATGTTGTGAAGAAGAGAACCAAACTGACGCTTAACCCATTTATGGTTTCAATCCACCTTCTTGTGAAGACTAAGAAGCAGCTCATGGTCAGCCATCACCCTGGGAGCTGTGGCTTGAGGATTTGCTTGGATGCATGTGCAGCAGAATCATGAGTGGCAGAGTCATCATTGATGGAATAAGATGCAACTTTGCGAAACTGACCATCCAATGGATGAATGCCTTCATCAATGACAGTAGGTGCCTTGCCCTTTTCATCAGCTGAGGAATATGTCTGCTTGAGGACTTCAATAGGGGGCAGGTAGCTGAGGTGATTCTGAAAATAAGCCTAGTAGTTTAGTGAAGACCTTGTTCTGAGGAATCTCATAATCCAAGGAGCATAAGGCTTCAACTCAAACGGAGAGAGTGCAACATTAGCCAGAGTCCTCATGAAGAAATCATGATAATTGACAGGAATGCCATGTATGATGTTGAATAGCAGATTCTTCATGATGCCAACAATTTCCTCACCAGACGAGTCGTGGCCTTTGATAGGACTCATTGTCCTCGTCAGAATGCGATAGACTGTTCTGGGCACATATAGCAGTTCCTTCACGAGGAATTTGGTCCTTGGGGCTTGACCGGGCTTAAGGGGCTTCATTAGCACTTGCATGTAATGGGCAGTGAGTTCAGGCTCTTGGTACAACAACGAGCTCCTTCAAGGGGTGGACTGATGGGCAGGGCATGAAGTAATTCAAAAGCCGGTGCCTTATAATGAGTGTTATCGCTCCAATACCCAAGTGTTGATATCATCAGGATCACCTATGATGTGCAGTGTTGCGTAGAACTGAAGAATTATCTATTCATTCCAATCAACAATGTCAGAGCAAAAGTTGAGGAGGCCTGCATCATGAAGCACGCTGAGGACAGGAGAGAAGCAAGGCAGTGATTCCATGTCCACGTGAGGAATATGCTCATGGTAGAAGACTTTATCCTTGTTGAAGAGCAGTGAAGAATAGAAATTAGCCTGGTTGGCAGTCCAGAAGCGCTTCGTCCTAAGACGAGCAAAGTCATAAGGATTGTAGACCGTGAAGAATACATGCTCGCCGAAGAAGTCATCAGCCTTGAATTTCTATTTCTTCGAGAAAGGATCCTTTGGCTTGGGCTGAGGGGTATCGTTCAATTGCATCACCACCTCAAGAATCACAATCTCAGAATCCACAGGCTGAGGAATGTCAAGTTCTTCTTCAGTAGCAGCCTGGGTCTTCAATTCTTCATTAACATTTTCTTCACCACTAGTGGCTGGAATCTCTTCTTGTACAGACGGAGTGGCACGAGGTTCATCAGATCCCATTTGTACTTCAGTAGTGACAAGTGACTGAGGAATTTGTTGGAGGGGTGTGAACAAAGGAGAACTGGGGTGCTGACTTTCCCAAAAGTCGTCGTTCAACACTGGAGGTGTGCATCCAATGTCCACATCTTCTTCTTCATTCATTTCTTCAACGCCGGCCTCTTCAACAGTGAACTGAGGCATGGGCGATGAGACTATTGGGGTTGAAGGGATTGCATCCGCTTCAATTTCTTCATCCAACTGCTCTGAAGAAGCAGCAGAAGGAATGTCTTCATCGGATCCGCTTAGGATCACGTATTCTTCATCAAAAGGAACAAGGTCCTTTGATGGCATGGATGAGACAGGAACAACATCAATTGGATTTTCAAACGAGCTGGTCAGCGACTTCATCTTCTTCGGAGCTGAAGAAACTGATGCAGATGGAAGGATCGAAGTTGGTGTAGGCGAAAGAGGAGCAGGCGAATTTGGTTCAAGATCTTCAGGCACAACTGATGTAGTTGCCCTGACTTCTTCATTTTCTTCAGGCGCAACACTGGTGGTTGCCCTAGCAATTTCTTTAGCAGCTGGAATGCAGTCATCAGCCCTGGTACTAGCATTTTCTTCAGCAGCCTGAGTATCATCAGCGGTGCTGGAATTTTCTTCAGTGGGCTGAGCAAATGCCTCAGCCTGAGGATTTTCTTGTTGTGTTGGGGCTGCAACTTTTGAAGTGAACTTCTCAGTTAGTTTCACAAAACGGACCTTGGCTCCCAGCCAATCAGTGCAGTATGCGTCAAATTGATCACTGAGTTTCTTGATCTCAGATTGAATAGTGACAAGTTCTTCAGTTGTCATAGAGACAACGTTTTTCTTCAGGAAGCGCTCCTTTTTGTACTGCGCTTTCTTCAACTGTCTGGCCTTTTCGAATTTCCATTTTTCTTCCCGAATGAAGTGAGTCAACATATGACTTTGGCCAGCAGTCAACTTGAAGTTAGGCATAGGAGTGTTGGGGCCCTTGTGCCTGAGATCAATGTAATAAAGGATCAATTTTGGATCCAAAAGCAGAGGCACACTTGTGCCTTTGGCTCTAGCGGCCCTGAGTTGCCTGTCCCTGATGATTTTAGCAAGTTCTTCATCATCAGTTTCGTCTTCATCAGACGACACTTGAAAGGCGACCTGCTTCTTGTGAGGACTTGATCGAGAGCCTCATCCAGCACTGGCCTTTGTCTTCAGCAGAGAGGGGCCAGTTGATGAATTTGGTGCAGCTGAAGAACTAGTAGAAGCTCCTGAGGCAATAGAGATGCCTGTTGTCCTTTGGCATGAGGCAATATGCGCAGGTGCTGAGGATTTTGATGGAGGAGCTGAGGACTTTGGAGGAGCTGGTGCGGCTTGATGAATTGGCCATGAGGGCTTTGAAGAATCTGGTCGTGAGGGCATTGCTGAGGTTGAAGCACTTGGCTTATGAGCAGGCTTCTTTGGCATGGCCTTCTTTGGCTTGCTTGCAGAGGCCTCAGCAGTAGCAGCAGCAGTAGAGTCTTCATTAAATTTCCTCACTGCTTCCTTAGCTACTTTGGCTAGCTTGGCCTGGCGCTTGGCCCATTCATCAGGATAGTCCTCACCATGCTTGAGGCTAGTGGGATCAGCTTCTTGGACGGGTGCCAATGGAGGTCTTGGGCATGGAGGATTAAGAGCGAATTTCTTCATATATTTTGGAGTGACATACCTGTACTCTCTCCATTCCCGTGCCCATCTCCTCTCTATCCTTTGGATGCGCACATTGCGCTCATTCTTAGTTTCCTTTCCATGGGTGGCCTCATCAGGAGTGCAATAATCCTTGTAAATATCCACAGGGATTTCAAACGCAGTGTTGACCTCAGGCCTCTTTCCTCCCTTCTGAAGTTTCTTGCCATCTGCCATTTTCTTCAACTGAGGCTTTTGAACGATTGAGTACTCTGAAGAGGTATGCAACTTTTCTTCGAGGAATGCTGTAAATGAGTTAAGTTGATGAGAACCTAGTGATTCAGCAGCGGACATGTGTACCTATGAACAGAGTATAGTTGCGAGGAATTTTGAGAGGTCATATGCGTTCTCAGAAGGTTTTGCAATAAGAACAAGTTTTAGGAATTTGACTGGATGAATCTTGAGGAATTTCACTAAGCGTTCTTTGACTTAGGTTCCAGAGTTGTACAGATTTGAAAATCCACACAGTTTAGGAATCTTGAAGAAAAATGTTGCTTAGATAAACAGATCAAGAATAGATGATATGTGAGGTGTCCAGTGTGTGAGGATTTGAAGAATAAACACCTTTTGAGGATTTCAAGAAAACATCCGAATCAACAAGGGTAGTAAAAGTAACTTTTAATTACCCTGGACGAAGAACACGACGAACTGGAAAGTGTAGATTTGAAGCCCGTCGGATCAGATCTTCCACACCCTAACTTGGCTGAGGAAGACAACTACGACGGCGGCGGAGTGAAGAAATCCGCGTCCGGCGTGAGTACGGCGGCGACGAGGTCGAGGCAGTGAAGCTCTTCCTCACCAGCGACGATGGAAGTAGCGGCGGTTCTAGGGTTTGGGAGCTCGAGCGAGGGAGTGAGGTCGAGCGGAGTAAAAAATGAAGTGAGGAAGGGAGAGGGGTATTTATAGTCAAAGTGAAAAACCGCTCGCCCGAGGAAAATGGACGAACGTGCCCCTGACCCTTCTCATTCGTGTGACATGTGTGACCCACATACTGAGAGGTGACGATCGTGTGCGATCGTGGGTAAAAAGGATAAGTATTATCGTGGAAGGTGCAACGGTTTGAGCGGCAAAGGCCGAAAATATAGATAAGATAAGTTTAAAGTTATGTTCGCAATTTCTTCAGCTGACAAGGACACAGTGAAGATTTTGAACGAGTTTCAAATAGAACGCACATGAAGAATTTGTGAATAGACTAGGTTGAGTTAAGCATGGAGGGGGAAAGGGTCCGATCACATTCACTTAGCAGAACAAGCAACTTGAAGAAATAGCAATAAGGAAATATGCCCTAGAGGCAATAATAAAGTTGTTATTTATATTTCCTTATATAATGATAAATGTTCATTATTCATGCTAGAATTGTATTAACCAGAAACTTAGTACATGTGTGAATACATAGACAAACAAAGTGTCACTAGTATGCCTCTACTTGACTAGCTCGTTGAATCAAAGATGGTTAAGTTTCCTAGCCATAGACATGAGTTGTCATTTGATTAACGGGATCACATCATTAGGGAATGATGTGATTGACTTGACCCATCCGTTATCTTAGCATGACGATCGTTTAGTTAGCTGCTATTGCTTTCTTCATGACTTATACATGTTCCTATGACTATGAGATTATGCAACTCCCGATTACCGGAGGAACACTTTGTGTGCTACCAAACGTCACAACGTAACTAGGTGATTATAACGGTGCTCTACAGGTGTCTCCGATGGTACTTGTTGAGTTGGCATAGGCCGAGATTAGGATTTGTCATTCCGATTGTCGGAGAGGTATCCTGGGCCCTCTCGGTAATGCACATCACTATAAGCCTTGCAAGCAATGCAACTAATGAGTTAGTTGCGGGATGATGTATTACGGAATGAGTAAAGAGAGTTGCCGGTAACGAGATTGAGCTAGGTATTAAGATACCAACGATTGAATCTCGAGCAAGTAACTTACCGATGACAAAGGGAACAACGTATATTGTTATGCGGTTTGACCGATAAAGATCTTCGTAGAATATGTAGGAACCAATATGAGCATCTAGGTTCTGCTATTGGTTATTGACCAGAGACATGTCTCGGTCATGTATAAATAGTTCTCGAACCCGTAGGGTCCGCACGCTTAAAGTTCTGTGACGATCGGTATTATGAGTTTATGTTATTTGATGTACTGAAGGTAGTTCGGAGTCCCGGATGAGATCGGGGATATGATGAGGAGTCTCGAAATGGTCGAGACGTAAAGATTGATATATTGTACGACTATATTTGGACATCGGAAAGGTTCCGAGTGATTCGAGTATTTTTCGGAGTACCAGGGAGTTACGGGAATACGGGAAGAAGTATTGGGCCTCAAATGGCCAAGTGGTGGAAGAGAGGAGGCATGGCGCGCGAGCCCCTATTCCAAACCGAAATGGACTAGGGGGTGGGCTCCCCTTTCCTCCTTTTCCTCCCTCTCCTTCCTTCTCCCCTTCCCCCTTCCTTTCCTCCTCCTAGTAGGAGTAGGAAAGGGGAGTCCTATTCCTACTAGGAGGAGGACTCCTCCTCCTGGCACACCCTACAGGGCCGGCCGGCATCCCCCCTTGCTCCTTTATATACGGGGGCAGGGGGGTACCCTAGAACACACAAGTTTATCATTGATCCCTTAGCCGTGTGCGGTGCCCCTCTCCACCATAATCCACCTCGATCATATCGTAGCGGTGCTTAGGAGAAGCCCTGCGTCGGTAGCAACATCATCACCGTCATCACGCCATCGTGCTGACAAAACCATCCCATGAAGCTCTAATGGATCGGAGTTCGTGGGACGTCATCGAGTTGAACGTGTGCTGAACTCGGAGGTGCCGTGCGTTCGGTACTTGGATCGGTCGGATCGTGAAGACGTTCGACTACATCAACCGCGTTGTCATAACGCTTCCGCTTATGGTCTACGAGGGTACGTGGACGATACTCTTTCCCCTCGTTGCTATGCATCACCATGATCTTGCATGTGTGTAGGAATTTTGTGGGGATCGAGAAAGCGATGAAAGAAAAAATATGGGCAAAGTTTGGGGACCAAACTTGAAGTAGGAAATACATGAAATTATTTTGCAAGTGTGTTAGAATAATTATTATAGCTCCCTAATAATATTGGGAGGATATATGTTATAAAGAGAAAATCACCATGTGCATTTCCCTCGATTTAAATGGATCGAAGATCCATACAATTTACTTATAAAAGTTATAAGATTAATGAAATGATGGCATGATGACATGATGCGATGCAAGAGGTGACATGATGAAATGCAACACGCAAGAAAAAGACATGGCAACGTCAGCGAATAACTGGAATACACCTAGCGCAACGGTCTCGAGGCGTCACAACACTCCACCACTATGAGAGGATCTCGTCCCAAGATCTAGGATGGCACCGGAGGGAAACGGAAGAGGAAGAGAAGAGGTAAAACTAAGTTGCTTCTTTGACAAACGAGTGAAACCACGAACCTTGAGAGGTTGAACAAATTGAAAGAAAGAATTCAACGAAGATGAACAAAGTTGAAAACACTCCGTTAGAAAAGAGGGACAAGGAACCTTGAAAAAACCTTGTGGGTAGAAAGACATGAATGAAGAGCTCCAGCGACAAGGAAGGACAGGTAACCACTCCGTCTAAAACAAGATAGCGAAGGAAATAGATTGATATAATTTGGACAGCACTCCGACGGTAAATGAAAGGAATTGAACATGAACTAGAAAAGATGAGAGGATACTTGAAAAGAGGACACGACACTCCAAAAAATGGGACGATGGGTCGAAGCGTGCAACATCACAATGCCTCTGGAACAAAAGATAGAACGGACTGAAAGTAACGAAGAAGAAAACAACAACGTCTACCTCGAATGAGTTTAAAAACATCCTTCCATAGAGGATTGGACGGAGTTGTTGGGAAATGAACAACAATGGTAAGAATAAGCTTGTTGCGGGCTTATGGAATCAGCTCAAAACTGAGGTGAAATTCTGCCACTAACGGAAACAATAGATTGGATTGATATCAGCCAGGAGATGAGAAACTAATTTCGCCGAGAGGATAAATGATGAACTTGGGTCATTTATGAGCACCATAAATAGAAATAATCCTTAGGAAGACTTAAAGTGAAATATAGCCCAAGATAAACTTCAATGAAGAGATTGATGGGTTAAAGAAGAGCTCATGCTCGAAAAAATAGATGGGTTTAACTACCTCATTCCTGACAACTTTTGAATCATGAAACATGAAGGAAATTGTCAAAAAATGACATAACACCATCTCAAAAGATAAAGTAGAAGGAATTGCACTTCGGAATGCAAGATGAAGAATGCTTAAACTCCTCAACACAAAACACGTATTGAGCACCACGTTTATTTTAGAGTATAGCTTGGCGCATCTTAGCTCCGAGAGAAATCTTGAAGAACAATTGAAGAATGAAAGGAATCCTTGACGAACCACCATGTAGAGCCTCCGTGAAGAACTCCGGTAATAAAAGAATGATCAAACGAAAGAAAGTTGAAAAGAACTCCGGGAGAAGCCTAGCAATGATTAAATGGAGCTTCGCGACGAGATAATGCGGAAAACTTGAAACTCCGGAAAAGAAAAGATGAAACAATTGAAACCAAGAATTTGATGAACCTCCGGAATAAGGAATTGAATTTACTCGATGAAACAAGAATAAGAATTACATTATGCTTATCCTTCACCAATTTAAATTGATGACAAGCAACGGATTTGGCATACTAATTCTCATTGGAAAGGATTCAGGAGAGATATAGCGTAAACTTAAGAAGGTCTTCAACGAACCACCGGTAGGATTGAAACAACGAATGAATTGATATGATAATGAAGGAAGAGAAATCTTGAACGAACCACCGTAAGAATAGAAAATGAACAAAGAAAAGATAAGGAGACACCGGGGATAATTAGCAAATGAACGAAGATGCTTGAGAGAATTTAGATACAAGTGAACGAAGAGATCCCGAGCTGATTAGACAATACTTGAATGATGCACCGATATGATTTGGATAACGAGAGCTGAAGGCTGGAATGAATAATCCTGAGATGATGGGCTCCGGAGAATCAAACTGAAAAGACTCCTGAATTGCTCTGGATGGGTGAAAAGAATTCTCACAATCGAAAACAATTATGAGAGGATGGCAGCAAGCTTGAACCACGAATCTTTGGAAGAACGGGTGAGGATTTAAGAGGAACTCCTCTTCGGTCTTCAAATGTTGTGAAAGATGATGAGAGCCACCATGACAATTTATGAGCCACTCCGAAACAATGAAGACTGGAAATGATGAACCAACGATGACAAGAATTTGAAAGATCTACAATAAAGACATTTGACTAATGATAACTCATTCTTATGTCAAACTTTGAAAAAAGAATTTGAGAGTAACTTCGGAAAATTAGAAGAGTCAGGTAAGATCGTGGAAAAAGACCTGTGGGTTAAGGCCCACTCAAAAGATACACCGTTGAATGATTTAAAAGAGAGATTGCCCCGGCTGAGTTAATTGTCTTGAATGAGATAACATCCTCGAAAGAGCTTGAACGAAAGCAGAGTGGAAACATGAATCTTCGAGATATCTTGAGCACTCCGGAATAGTTGAATAGCGAGAAGTGGATGATTAAGAGGTGCACCGACATGAGAAGGCATTTGACACAAGAAAAGGATATGATCGACAAATCTTGACTTGAATCCACCGGAGAAGAAAAGAAAGAAGAATGATGAACTTAAAGCTTCGTTAGTATCTTCCTAAGAATCACCAGATAAGAACATTGACAGAAAAGAATGGAGAGGCTTCCCATCAATAAAATGATACTTGATTAAGAAATCTGAATCCTTGAAGAAAAAGGGTGGGTGGGCGGGAAAACAAAGACAACTTGGGGGCGGATGAAACGAGCACCGTTGACAGAACTTAGCATTGAATTGTGGATGTTTAAAATGATTGGATCCACTTGAAGAGAAACACACCGGATGAAAAAGGATTAACATGAAAATCTCGATTATCATGAAGGACTAGTATTCACATAGAAATATGAGAACACCGCTTAGGAAAGGTATGGAATCCACATTTGACTTCGAAGCAACTCGAATACCACAACAAAACAAAACAAGGATTGGCTTGCAAAATAAGCCGGAAAAAAACATTTGATAGATCCCATATCGTATCATGTGCCTGTTGGAAAGATATTCTAGGAGCTACTTGAATTCCCACTTATAAACTCCCGAAACTTTCTGGTTATGCAATCAGGTGTTGGGGATACAGGGGAAGCATAATATCTCACCCAAAACTAGCACATCCTACATCCAGCTGTATCCATCCTTCAACACATAACCAAGAAACCTTCGGAAATCATTTACCTCAACCTTCGAAAAGCATCCGTTATACGAGTTATGGCAATACTCCCGAACTCCCGCCCCAGTACTGCGTGGCATCAAGCTTATCTCACCAACAACTGCATAAAGAACATTTTCGATGTCGGCGAAACTCAGGTATACCAGAACTGCAACGATAAAATCGTGATGACAACACCTCGGAGCTCGACTCCCCGGGACACTGCCACAACCCCTAAATGTCAGGAGGCACCAAGAACAATGTTCTCGTCACAAAACCATCGAAACGATTCCAAGATACCCACGTGATCCTAATTTTTTTAGTGAAATTTGAGAAGAGAACAGTCAAAACTCTACGTCAGGAGGCCTCACCAGAGCGACGAAGGGACTGAGGAGTAAAAAGAATCCTACTCTCCGATATATATAATCCTAAGACTCAAAACATTTTCTTCTAGACTCAACAACGTCAACGATTCGATCAAGAAGGGGCCTCCTAAGTCGGGGATGGCTCTGATTACCAACTTGTAACACCCACGATGCGGCTATATCTCCCACGTGTCGAAGCACGACTTAGAGGCATAACCACATAGTAGGCATGTCGTAAGAGGGGTAATCTTTACAAATCCCATGTACTAAATAAGAAAGAGATAAAGAGCTGGCTTACATTCGCCACTTCACACAAAACATAAATATAGCATTACATCATCCAGAATACAATCAAAGTCCGACTACGGAACCAACATAAATAAAGACAACCCCAAATGCTAGATCCCCGGTCGTCCCAACTGGGCTCCACTACTGATCAATAGGAAACGAAACAACATAACGAACACGATCTTCATCGAGCTCCCACTTGAGCTCAGTTGCGTCACCTGCACTGGTATCAATCGGCACCTGCAACGGTTTGGAAGTATCTGTGAGTCACGAGGACTCGGCAATCTCACACCCGCGAGATCAAGACTATTTAAGCTTATGAGTAGGAAAGGGTAGTGAGGTGGAGCTGCAGCAAGCACTAGCATATGCGGTGGCTAACTTATGCAAAAGAGAGCTAGAAGAGAAGCAAAGTACGGTCATGAACTAGAAGTGATTAAGAAGTGATCCTGAAACTACTTATGTTCAAGCATAACACAAGAACCGTGTTCACTTCCCGGACTCCGCCGGAAAGAGACCATCACGGCTACACACGCGGTTGATGCATTTCAATTAAGTTAAGTGTCAAGTTCTCTACAACCGGACATTAACAAATTCCCATCTACCCATAACTGCGGGCACGGCTTTCGAAAGTTCATAACCCTGCAGGGGTGTCCCAACTTAGCCCGTCACAAGCTCTCACGGTCAATGAAGGATATTCCTTCTCCCAGGAAGACCCGATCAGTCTCAGAATCCCGGTTACAAGACATTTCGACAATGGTAAAAGAAGACCAGGAAGACCGCCCGATGCACCGACATCCCGATAGGAGCTGCACATATCTCGTTCTAAGGGTAACACCGGATGAGACATCCTACGAGTAAAACCAAACCTCAAGTTTCCCTGAGGTGGCCCCGCAGTCTACTCGGTTCGGACCAACACTTAGACAAGCACTGGCCCGGGGGGTTAAAATAAAGATGACCCTTGGGCTGGCCGACCCGAGGGAAGGGTAGGTGGTGGTGAGGCAAATGGTAAAACCAAGGTTGGGCCTTGCTGGAGGAGTTTTATACAAAGCGAACTGTCAAGGGGTTCCCATTATAACCCAACCACGTAAGGAACGCAAAATCGAGGAACATAACACCGGTATGACGGAAACTAGGGCGGAAAGAGTGGAACAAAACACCAGGCATAAGGCCGAGCCTTCCACCCTTTACCAAGTATATAGATGCATTAATTAAATAAGAGATATTGTGATATCCCAACATATCCATGTCCAAACATGGAACAAACTTCAGCTTCACCTGCAACTAGCAACGGTATAAGAGGGGCTGAGCAAAAGCGGTAACATAGCCAAACAACGGTTTGCTAGGAAAGGAGGGTTAGAGGCTTGACATGGAAATATGGGAGGCATGATATAGCAAGTGGTAGGTATCACGGCATGGCAATAGAGCGAACAACTAGCAAGCAAAGATAGAAGTGATTTTGAGGGTATGGTCATCTTTCCTGAGATCCCGCAAGGAAGAAGAACGAGTCCATGAAGAAGACAAACGGACGAAGTCGAACGAATCCTCACAAACGCGAAGTTAACAGAACTAACCCGAAGAAGCAACACCGGAAATAAGCAAACAACATGGTAAACAAACATCACATAAACATGGCATGATGCACAACCAAGTATGATGCATGTCCGGTTTAAAGATTCATGGCATGGCAAAGTGCACAAGCAAAACTACAAGTTAAGTGGAGCTCAATATGCAACGAGTTGCATATTGACGGAACACCACAACAATTATTTAGTTCTCTCCCATTTAAGTACTCAACAAAATTAAATGTTGGTTAGCATGGCATGGGGTGAAGCATAAAAGAAACTATCTAACTAAGCAATTTAAATGGGGCCGGATATAACAAACAACAAATCTGGTAAATCCCCATATGCATTTAACAAATTAATGCAAACAACAATTTAAACATACTTGGTGTTCTTATCATGATGTGGATGACATGTGCAAGTTTTAAGCAATTTTTATGAAAATGTTGATAAGAGCATTTTATGAAGCATTAGTCATCGTGGCGGAAACGAAAGGGGTGCCACGGCAACGAATCCAAAAATGATGCCACGGCAACATATCAGTTCCGGTAGCTCATGGAGATACCGGTGCAAAAGGAAAAGTGACGTGAGCGTGTCATGCAAGATGGTAGGATGATCCCAGTAACCGGGTTTCCACATGTCGGTGACAAGGCAAAAGAGGGGCAACGTGCACCGACAATTCGAGCATGGTGCAAGCACGAGCATCTCATACATCACACATGCATTCGGTCCACGGAGGGTCATCTCGATGGTTATACCTTTCGGAGCATGCATTATCGGAACGGTTCAAGTTCGATGCGGTGTAGGGGAAGTAGACGTTCTCGGGACTTTCGTAGTGGAAGTAGTCGTTCTCGCATGCTCTAGGGTTGACGGTAGAGGTTCTCGCGATCTCGGCGACGGTAGTGGAACATGTTTATCGTTGCACGAGTTTTCGTAGATGTTCGGGGTCACGGCGAGGAACTTGATGCATCGTTGAACTTGGCATCCGAGTAATCCCGCGTAGTCGTACATGAGTCATAGTCGAACTTGACGATTCCGTTACACAGTTCTTCGGAGACGGTAGTTGTTCACGTTGTAGTCGGACTTGAGGAATGCACCGATAGATGTACATTGGTCGAAGAGGAACTTCGCGCAGCTAGGGTCTTCGTGGATTATCGTTGTACTTGGTGTCCAAGTGAGCTCCAGGGTACTTGACGGATTGGGGCCGGAAGCGTTCGGTCCAACAAGGGCCACAGGCGCATAGAGGTAGCAAAGATGGTGTTGCGCGACCGCGGGCATAGGACGGGTGAAGGGGTGGCGAGGCAAACCTTGGCTTGTGGCTATGGCAGCGACGAGGAGGAGGCCGAAAGGGAGCAGAGGAAGGGGGCGAGGCGCGGCAGAGTTGGCCGGAGAGGACGGCTCGGGCAGCGACTGCACTAGGAGCTTGGGGTCATCCTGGACGGCAGCGACCGAAGGTGCAGCAGAGTTGGCCTCCACTGGCGGCGCGGGAGTGCTTCGGGCGACGTGAGGAGAAGCAGAGGCGCGAGGCGAGGGGCTTGGGTGGCAGCAGAGGGAGGCGCGGCCAAGGTGAGTGCAAGGTGGCGGGGACGAACTCGCGGTGCCCATGGCAGGGGCGGAGGCGCGGCGGCGGCCTGGACTCGGGCAGGAGGCCGAGCGCTGCAGGCGCGTGACGATGATGGAGACGCCGTTGTCGGCGGTGTCCTCGCGCATGGAGGATGGCGGCAGATTGGGAGGTCGAGGGGAGAAGGAGGTCGGGCGAGGCCGGGGACGGCACTAGCGAGAAGTGGACGAGGGGGTCGAGAGGGAGATGGGGACAAGCGGGATTGGGCGCGGCAGAGTGGAGAAGAAAAGGGGATCGAGCCAGACTCTCGCTGGTGGCACTGACGGGAGGAGGAGGGGGATCGAACGGGCTAGGGGTGCGCTAGGGTTAGGAGGGGCGGCTGGGCCTTGGGAGGCCAGCCCAGTGGGGAGGTAAATGACCAGGGGCCTTGGGCCTTTTGGTGGAGAAGAAAAATAGTGGAGGAGTTGGGCTGCACTGGAATCTCTCTCTCCCTAAGTCTATTTTCCCTGATTAACAAATAAACAGAGAAATAAGAAATGTAGAGAGAGATAGGAGAAGAATTTGAGCAGGGCGCCAATTTTCTTGGACTCATAAAAAGGAGCTTGATCCGAGAAAAATACATTTGGCACCGTTTGGAAGGATTGCATTCGAACACATTTAAATGTGATACAATTAAGTTTGAATTAGGAAAACATTTTTGGAGAGTCCAAAAATGTTCAGAATTTTGTGGGGATCGGGAAAGCGATGAAAGAAAAAATATGGGCAAAGTTTGGGGACCAAACTTGAAGTAGAAAATACATGGAATTATTTTGCAAGTGTGTTAGAATAATTATTATAGCTCCCTAATAATATTGGGAGGATATATGTTATAAAGAGAAAATCACCACATGCATTTCCCTCGATTTAAATGGATCGAAGATCCATACAATTTACTTATAAAAGTCATAAGATTAATGAAATGATGGCATGCTGACATGATGCGATGCAAGAGGTGACATGATGAAATGCAACACGCAAGCAAAAGACATGGCAACGTTAGTGAATAACTGGAAGACACCTGGCGCAACGGTCTCGTGGCGTCACATATGTCATCCAAATAATTGACTTGTGTCAAAATTCAACTTTATTTGCCTAGCCAAACTTCCTCAGTGATTTTTCAAAAGTTCCTGTCTAAGGGAAGCCTTTGTGAAGGAAGTGCTAGCTAGGGTTTTCCAAATGAGTTGAAATTTTGCATACTCCTTCATGTGCTCATATTATCGTACTCCTACAAATTTCACCTCCATCCCTTGATCTATGTGAGCACAACATCAAATCTTTGATTCTGTCAATATTTTCAGGTTGTGAAGCAAGTATATTTTATATTGCTTCAGTTTTCCTGAAAATTTAACAGATCATTCTGCTACCCAAATAACTTCTCCCCACCAATTTTGGGATCAATTATTAAAGCCAATATTTCTCCAAAATTCTTGCAAGTTTCTGGTCAGAGTTGATGTGTGTGAAACAAGTACCATTTTGGTAAATCCAATTGGTATGAAATTTTTACAGCAACTTACTATGTCCAAATCCCTAAGCCTTGCCAAATTTCAGCCCAAATGGAATCACCATTTGAGTGCATCATCTTAATCTAGTTTCTAACCAGATTATGTGGTTGTTAAGCAACTACATTAAATCTTTATTCCAATCTTCTCAAAGTTACCAGGATGAAACTCCTTCTTACCCAAAACCTCTCAAACAACTCCATTGACCCCAATCAAGTTTCTGTGGATCACCGGTGCACGTCCAAGTTTACTGCAGTAAACTTCAGAGCTTGATTACCATTTAACCACAATGCCAGTTCTTACCATTTCACCTCGGTTGCAACTTACCTTGTAAGGACTTCGCCCCAGACAAGGTATGCCATCCTCACGTGCCCTCCCTGTTCATTGTCTCGTGGTGACTGCGTAGCTGGCAAGCCTGCGTGCGCGCTCTGTGCGCAGTGGCCGCGTTCAGGGTGTCGTTTCTGCTTCGTCCGCTTCCCCCTCGTCGTCTTAGCACGCATGAGCTTGTCCATTATCTTCCTCTCGTCGTCACCGTTTCCCTGGACCCCTCTCCCCCTCCGGCAGCTTGCTCACCGACGCAAACCGCCGTGTGCCCACGGGCGCACAGTGGCCATTTGGATCTGTGCGTGCCCTGACCGCTTCTTCCTTGTGCTCCAGCGTCGCCTCTGCCCCATGAGGACCTCAACTGTGTCTCCCTCGTCGCATGCCCCCGAGTTCATGCACGCGCACACGCGTCCGCAGCACCGGCCACGCATCCGCGGCGACGCCAGCTTGCCTCCTCCTCCCTTTCCTATATAAGGCTGCCCCGAGCGCGTTTCTCCTCACTAATCGACCTCACGCACTCCTCTTCCCCTTCCCGTCCACTTCCCCGAGTCTCGGAGTTCCTCCTCGCCACCCATTGCCGCCTCGGCCATCGCCGGTTGCCGGCTACATTGGCACAAGCCCAAGCCCCTCCCTCTCTTCCTCCACCACCTCGGCCCTCCCCTAGTACTCTATAGCCACTCCAGCGCTTCCCTTCCCTCCCCAGTGGCTCTGTTCTTCGAGTTCGCCGGAGCCCGAAGGCCTCGTCCGTCGGCGCCCGTGTTGCATCGCCCTGGTCCACCCCGCCGTCAGTGGATGGGCGCTGGAGATGCGCCGGAGTCCACTGAGCCTGTCCATGTGCGGAGCCTCACCAAAGATGCCCTGTAGCTCCGGCAGGCCTCGTCAGGGCCGGCTCTGCCTCGGCCAGGCGCGGGCGCGAGCGAGGAGAAGAAGGAGATGACGACCCCCCCCCTGCCAGCTGGTCGCGGGTCCCGCGCATCAGCCCCTCAACTGTTGACCCCGCCGTCCACGTCAGATAAGTGGAAACGCGTTTCATCTAAATACGTTTCCGTTTAGTGAAAGCGTATTTCTGTCTTAGTTCGGTGGCAAATGTGTTTTCTTTATGAGAAAGCGTATTCTCATTTAACTACGGCTAGAAATACGTTTTCTCTGCTGTGAAAGCGTACTTTCTGAGAATGTGTTTTCTGTTTTTTTAGCTCAGGGGCCTGTTTGTAGAGTTATTTTTACAAATTGGTCCCTGAACTTTGTCGGGCTATAACTTTTCGCTCGCAACTCCGTTTGAGGTGAATCCAAAGCCCACGTCTTCGTTTCGTCGAGCCCGTTCTGTTGGTAACCTTTTCACCATCTTTTGCCATTCTAAAAATGAACATTTTGCCCCTGCCCTTATTCAGCCCCTCCGAGAAAGTATGTTTTCCGGCAATTCTTTCTGCGAGCTTCTCGCACTTCTTCTCGGTGATTTCTTCCACCCCAGGCAAGCCACACCCTCCATTTTCATGATTGCAATGCAATGACATGGTTTATTTACTTGAAATTGTTTAAAATATTGTGTTAGCTACATGTGATCTTCTTCATGGCATTTCTTGGAGTATTGTTTTGATCTTGATGTTGCCATGATATTGCCTGGAGTTCTAGGACTTATATTTTGAAGATTATGTGGATGCCATGTTGCCTTTGGATTCTTAGTGGCTAGTATGATTAAGTTCATGATGGTATTATGCTTTGGAGTATTACTTTGGATGACATGTTGCCTTTGGATTCTTAGTGGCTAGTATGATTATTTCATGATGATATCTGGTATTATCTTGGAGTATTACGTTGGATATCATGTGCCTTTGGATTCTTAGTGGCTAGTATGATTATTTTCATGATGGTATCTACTATTATCTTGGAGCATTACTTTGAATATCATGTTGCCTTTGGATTATTAGTGGCTAGTGTTAGTTTCATCTTGATGCTAGATGATATTATGTTTTGGGGTATGATGGTGGAGTTGATGCTTGATGTGGATCATAGTTGGATAGTTAGTTCTTGATATTTGAGTAGTAGCCTTATCATTCTTGGATTCATCATAGTAGTGTTAGGCTGTCCTTTGAGTATTTTGGAGAGACGATGTTCAGCTTTGGATTATTTGTTGAGTATTGATATGACTTGGATTATAGGTAGATAGATGATATCGGAGTATCAGTCATTACTATTATATCTTGGGGATAAATTCCGTCATTAAGTTGGTCAGGTGCCACCGAACCGGGCTTTCTCCAGTGCAACCAAATTTGCCTTTATGGGAAGGCCCTAATGCAGTCTATTGTCGTGCCTCTCGCCAGTGCCTCCAACGATGGAAGGTTATGGGCGTGCGGTACCCTGGCCCGGTAAGTAGACATAACCTTGTGTGCCTGTTGTTGTTGTTATGGATCCGGTCCCCGTGAGGGACGGTCCCCATGAGGGACGTTTTGGCCACGACGGTGGTCATTGTGTCTTTGGTAGACATGGGGCCACCCAGGACTAGCCCAGTTGGGAGTGGGTCGGAGTGGCCGGGAGAGTGTCATGGCAGTAGATCGGTTTTGTCGGAACACCGTTGGTCCACCTGAATGGGAGTGCGAGGCCATGGGTTTTGTAGTGTGGGTACAGTGCGCTACCTCTGCAGAGTGTATTTAAATCTATCGATAACCGCGTCCTCAGTCATGGGCATGGGTTCATACTAGGTCACACCATTTGATCAACACTCACATGACGGAATGACTTATAGGTGATTTATATGTTGATATGTTGAGCAGTATAGATTGACGAGATGTTGAGGATGATGTTGGAGACCAAGTATTGGTCATGGTAGTGATCGTTGGAAGGATCACCGTTTGAGACCAAGTGTTGGCCGTGGTAGTGATCGCCGGAAGGATCACGTTTGAGACCAAGTGTTGGTCGTGGTAGTGATCGCCGGAATGATCACCGTTTGGTTTTGATCACGAGGTGATCGAGATGGTATATTGCTTGGCCGGTTAGCCAAGAGTGATATGGTTATGGAGATCTGAGATGGTGATTTATTAGCATTGTATTAGTTTCATACCATGCTTAGTAGTTGTTTCATCATAATAGTTGTTAATTTAATTAACCTGTTAAATGCTATGTTATTGTCTTGCCTTGATGTTTATGGTTGTTGTGAGCTTGCAAGTACATTCAATGTACTGACCTGGCATGTCATGCCAGATTGCAGGTGATGCCATGATTGCTTGATTGCTTGTCGATGGTTGCCTTGCGTGCGAGCTAGATCGTGTCCCAGCCAGAGTCCCTACGGAGTGGAGTTCACCACCTTCGTCGTTGTTTCGCTGCTAGAAGTATTCCGCTGCTACGAGTTGTTTTGCTGCTAGCATAGAGAAAGTGTAGTATCGCAGGCGTAGTGTCGCCGTGCTGATGTGCTTCTTTGTAACATCAGACCCTTGTATTATTATTCTTGTAATAAGAGCTGATTTGTTCTATGTCAAGCAGTGTAGTATTCCACAGACTTCTCCTTGATCTCTGGCATGGAATACGGGGCATTTCGGTTTTCCCTGAGCCGGGGTGCCACAATAAAGCAGAGTCCATCAATAAGCTCATGTCACCAGTCATGTGATTTGTACATCCACTATCGAGGGCCCACTGAGTGGCTTTGGGTTGATCATCCCGCAGATGAATTTGTGCAACTTACGAACTCATATACTTCATCAATGAAGAATATGGTATCAATTTCATCAGATCAATTTCATCAAGCAATAGAACAGATAAAGCAGTATGAGGACGTGAGAAATGAAAATTCATTTCTTCATGATTAGCTTGCGTCCTTTCAAGCATATTCAGGTCTCCAGCAAATTCTTCAGACGATTACGTTCGTCTGGAGACCTAACCATGCATAAGAGGTTAGTTCTTTTTCTTCACCACCCACATCTGAAGGGGTGGCAAAGAGTTCATCATTCTGCGAGCTCCATAAGAGAAAGGTGGCATAGATGCCAATCCACTTCGTTTCACATAAGAGGGGTTAGGGTAAGCATAAGAGTAAGCAGAGAATTTCTTCGAGGACTTATGAACATAATGATTTGAAGAATAATGCACATATCCATAATCCTTAGATCTTCCCTGCGAAACAGACGGGTTAGCACAATGATGCTCATGTGAGGACTTTGATCCTTTTGAGGAATTTGATCCACATGAGGAGTTTGGTCCGTATGAGGACTTGGATCCATACGAATAATTTGATCCATATGAAGAATTTGATCTGGGGTTCCTATTCTTCACAGGTGGTGTCATGATGACATTCACCTGAAGATTTTCAAGGCACCTTTTGGGAACCCGGAAGGAGAACCGTTCCTGCAGTTAGTGCCAACATATCTAGCAAATACTTCACCATTCTGATTTTTGAACAGTTTATTATTGGAGTCAAATGACTCATCAGAAGAATATGAAGATTCACATGTAAAGCCAAATAAAGTAGATGGATCCACTGAAGGTCCCTTTGCAGCAACCCATGAGGTTTTGGGATAATGCTTAGGTTTCCAGTAGGTCCCATCAGCATTGAGTTTCCTCTCAAAGGCAATACCCTCTTTCCTAGGGTTGCTGTTGAGGATCTACTTTTTAAGCACGTCACAAAGAGCCTGATGCCCTTTGAGGCTTTTGTACATGCCTGTCATATACAATTCCTTCAGCCCTGCATCATTAGTGATACTAGGAATGTCCTCAGATGAGGAATTAGTGATAGCAGAGGCAGTTGAAGAATTTGCAGCAATGGAAGTATTTGAGCATTCGGGTGAAGAATTAGCAGATTCATGTTCAATGCACTTCAAACATGGAGGAAAAAATTCATCCTGAGTAGCGCTGATTTGTTGAGCAAGTAATGAATCACGCTCCTTCTGAAGATCTTCATAACTCACTCTTAACTGCTCAAGATCTTGCTTTCTTTGAAGAAATTCATAAGAAAGCTTCTCATGATCAGATAGGAGAGTGCTATGATGACCTTGAAGATTGTCAAACCTGGACTTAAGTCTCTGAAGATTTTCAGTCAAAGTTTTAGTGCGATCCATTTCCTCGCCCAACATATCATCGCTTTTATCTAGCATGTTTTGAACCTTTTCAAGAGCCTTTTGCAGTTTCACAGCAATCTTAGCAAGTTTAGAATAGCTGGGTTTGAGGTTTTCATCAGATTCATCCTCACTAGATTCAGAGGAGGGATATTTGAGTACCTTTGAGCCTTTTGCCATGAAGCAATAGGTGGGAGCGTAGTCCTCATCACCGTCATCAGTAGTGTTGGGGAGGTCCTTTTCTTCAGAGTTGAAGATGGACTTGCTGACGAACGCGGTAGAGAGGGTTAGGCTCGGCACACCAGAATCTGACTCCTCAGATTCCTCCTCTTCCTCATTTTCCTCAGATTCAGCCTTAGAGTCCATTTCTTTGCCAATGAATGCCTGAGCCTTCTTGGAGCTGCTCTTCTTGTGAGATGAGGACCTTGAAGACTTTGATGACGGGGTCTTTGAAGATTTCTTCTTTAAATCATCAGAACTGTAATCCTTGTACTTCTTCTTCTTTGATTCCTTTTCCCACTGAGGACAATCTTGAATTTAGTGTCCGAGTTTCTTGCATTTGTGACGGAGTCTCTTCTTGTAATCATGGAATGAGGAATCTGATCTCAAATCACCACTTCTTGAGGATTTACCAAAGCGACCACGTCTTGAGAACTTCTGAAACTTCCTCACGAGCATTGCTAGCTCCTGGCTCAGTTCTTCAGGGTCACCAAGGCTACTGCCAGAATCTTCACCTTCTGATTCAGACATTGCCTTGGCCTTCAGAGCCTGTGATCTACCATAACTTGGTCCATAGAGATCTCTCTTCTCAGCAAGCTGGAACTCATGAGTGTTTAGTCTCTCGAGGATATCAGCGGGATCAAGTGACTTATAGTCTCCACATTCTTATATCATCAATGCCAAGGTATCAAATGAGGAATCAAGCGATCTCAGCAATTTCTTCACCACCTCATGGTCGGTGATATCAATGGCACCAAGTGCTTGAAACTCATTTGAGATGTCAGTGAGGCGATCGAAAGTTTGCTGAACATTTTCATTGTCGAGTCTTTTGAAGCGGTTGAAGAGATTGCGAAGAACGTCAACTCGAGAGTCACGCTGTGCTGAGACTCCCTCATTGACCTTGGACAGCCTGTCCCAGATAAGCTTAGCTGTCTCCAAAGCACTCACTCTGCCATACTTCCCTTTGCTCAAATGGCCACATATGATGTTCTTCGCTTGAGAGTCGAGTTGCTTGAATCTCTTCACATCAGAAGCGTTAATGGTAGGAGTGACAGAGGGGACGTCATTTTCCACAACGTACCAGAGATCATTGTCAATTGCCTCAAGATGCATGCGCATCTTATTCTTCCAGTAAGGGTAGTCCGTCCCATCGAAGGCAGGACACCCAACAGAAACCTTGATCACACCTGTGGTCGACATAACTAAAACTCTAGGCGGTTGAACCAAAATCACATAGAACAAGGGAGTACCTTGCTCTGATACTAATTGAAAGTGCGTTATATCGACTAGAGGGGGTGAATAGGCGATTTTTATGAATTCTTCACTGAGGAATTTCAGGGTGAGGAAATTCCTGAGTGAAGAACTACTTGCAGCGGAATAAGTACTCAGAAGTAAACATAACAGAACATGAGCATGGTCTTCATGATGAAATGAAAACAAGCATAGAGTACAGAAAGCGTAAACACAGGATGAAGACTAACAGACTGAAGAAATTGAACTAAGGAAATAGAGAAAGTCTTTAGTCAAAGTCTTCAAACAGATATGAACAAGCACACAACACAGAAATGAGGAAATGGAAGGGTTGAGGAAATGGAACCAGTTAGCTCGGTGAAGACCATGATTTGGTAGACCAGTTCCAACTGTTGTGACAGTTGTACGTCTGGTTAGGGCGGCTAGGTATTTAAACCTGAGGACACACAGTCCCGGACACCCAGTCCTAAGCACGCAGCTCAGGACACTTAGTCCTCACCGTATTCCCCTTGAGCTAAGGTCACACAGACCTCGCCCAATCACTCGTGGTAAGTCTTCAGGTGATTTCCAAACCTTCACAGACTCGGTCACTCGGTGATCCACAATTTCCTCTTGGATGCTCTAGACCATGACGCCTAACCGTCTGGAAGATGCACAGTCTTCAAAGGTAACAAGCGCCGGATCCACGCAGGATCAATCTCGTTAGTGATGCTCAATCACTAGGGGTTTGTAGGTGTTTGGGTTTGGGTTTTCCTCACTTGATGATTTTCACTCAAAGTCCTCGAAGGATGGGATGCTCTCAAATGACAAGTGTTAGTTTCTTTCGGAGCAGCCAACCCGCTAGTGGTTGTAGGGGGCGGCTATTTATAGCCTAGGGAGCAGCCTGACATGATAAGACATAAATGCCCTTCGATGATATAACCGTTAGGTGGGTAGATATTTTGGGACAACTGGCACATTGCACAGCAATGGTCAGAATTTTGAGTATCAAATTCCTCAGGGATATCATGTTCCTCACTGTGTAGGCAATCCGCACTGGCAAATTCTTAACACCTCAGTCAGAACAAATTCCTCACAGACCAGAAGAACTTCGTCTCTGTCAATGAAGAAATTGACTGAGTTGTATGAGATTTCCAATGGCTTCACTCGAAGGGATTGGTAGGTGTAGGATTTGAGTTGAGCATCACTTGGAAATTTTTCCTTAGTATTTCCTCGACCCCCTTTAATAGTACGATGTTTCCTATGACTCAAGAAAGAGAAAAAGCAACTATGAAAACAAAAGTCTTCAGGCTTCATGTTCCTCGAATGAATACCAAGTCTTCGGCATCATGAAAGTGCGTTATATTGACTAGAGGGGGGTGAATAGGCGATTTTTATGAAATTCTTCACTGAGGAATTTGCCAGTGAGGAAATTCCTTAGCGAAGAACTACTAGCAGCGGAATAAGTACTCAAAAGTAAACATAACAGAATAAAAGCATAGTCATCATGATGAAATGAAGACAGGCACAGAGTACAGGAAACGTAATCACAGGATAACACAGGATGAAGACAAATAGACTGAAGAAATTGAACTAAGGAAATTGAGAAAGTCTTCAGTCAAAGTCTTCAAATACACATATGAACAAACACACAACACAGTTATGAGGAAATGAAAGAATTGAGGAAATAGAACCAGTAAGCTTGGTGAAGACAATGATTTGGTAAACCAGTTCCAACTGCTGTCTCAGTTGTACGTCTGGTTGGAGCGGCTGAGTGTTTAAACTCGAGGATACACAGTCCCGGACACCCAGTCAAGGACACTTAGTCCAAGACACCCAGTCCTCACCGTATTCTCCTTGAACTAAGGTCACACAGACCTCGTCCAATCACTCGTGGTAAGTCTTCAGGCGACTTCCAAACCTTCACAAACTTGGTCACTCGGTGATCCACAATTCCTCTTAGATGCTCTAGACCATGATGCCTAACCGTCTGGAAGAAGCACAGTCTTCAAAGGTAACAAGCATCGGATCCACTCAGGATCAATCTCTTCAGTGATGCTCAATCACTTGGGATTTGTAGGTGTTTGGGTTTTGGGTTTTTTTGGTTTTTCCTCACTTGATGATTTTCGCTCAAAGTCCTCAGAGGATGGGTTGCTCTCAAATGACAAGTGTCAGTTTCTCTTGGAGCAGCCAACCAGCTAGTGGTTGTCGGGGGCGGCTATTTATAGCCTAGGGAGCAGCCCAACATGATAAGACATAAATGCCCTTCAATGATATGACCGTTAGGTGGATAGATATTTTGGGACAGCTCGCGCATAGCACAACAACGGTCGGAATTTTGAGTAGCAAAATCCTCAGGGCTATCATGTTCCTCACTGTGTAGGCAATCCGCACTGGAGAATTCCTAACTCCTCAATCAGGACAAATTCCTCAGAGACCAGAAGAACTTCGTCTCTGTCACTGAAGAAATTGACTGAACTATATGAGATTTCGAATGGCTTCACTCGAAGGGATTGGTAGGAGTAGGATTTTGAGTTGAGCATCACATGGAAATTTTTCCTTAGTATTTCCTCGACCCCCTTTAACAGTAAGGTGTTTCCTATGACTCAAGAAAGAGAAAAACAAAACTATGAAAACAAAAGTCTTCAAGCTTCATATTCCTCGCATGAATATCAAGTCTTCACGGACACACCAATTTCTTCACTTTCAAAGTCTTCATGAAAGTCTTCAGAAATACCAAAATCTTTAGTCGAAGATATTCATTTTTAGGGGTCGACTTTTCCTGTAAATATCAAACTCCTCATAGACTTATAGACCTGTGTACACTCACAAATGCATTAGTCCCTTAACCTATAAGTCTTCAATACACCAAAATCACTAAGGGGCACTAGATGCACTTACAATCTCCCCCTTTTTGGTGATTGATGACAATATAGGTTAAGTTTTCAACGGGGATAAACATATGAAGTGTAACTACTGATATTGAGGAATTTGATTGCAAGATATAGAAGAACTCCCCCCAAAGAGGTGCATAGTGAGGAATTTGCTTTTGAAGCAATGCACACTTTAAGAGTTGGATCATGGAGATCTCCCCCTATATCTTGTAATTCATACACGCATTTAACATATAATATGAAGAATTTGAAATGCATGATGAAATATGGTGCCTGATGAAATTCAGCATGCGTGCAATAATATTAACGACGAATAAGCATGCAGAATAGTGCATCAAAAGTATTAGAGCATAGTGCATCAAAAGTATCAGAGCACTGTGCATCAAAAGTATCAGAGCACCATCGGGTTTAAGATTACAACTCGATCCAATAAAGTTTCAGAAGAATGAGAGTTGTAACTTAGCAAATAAAAAACGCCCATATAGTAGACCCGCTTGAAGACTAACTCATATTTCTCCCCCTTTGTCATCGAATGACCAAAAGGATCGAAAATGAGGACTAACGCCCCTGAAGATAATTATGTCGATGAAGGAGCGCCAGCGTTGTTGGGGTCATTTGTTGATGTAGGGCCTGCTGCAGTGTCGTCCAAATCTTCATGTTCATCAGTGTCGCGCGATGAAGAAAATGAGCTGGCCACCAGAGAAGGAACTTGGACCTTCTTGAATTTCTTCGGTGGAGGTGCAGACCAGTCAAAATCTTCTTTGAGACCCATGTTCTTCAGATCTTCTTCACCATATAGATGTGACAGGATTGCCCAGGTGCGACCGAAGACTTGATGGAGGTAGTAGTGGTTTTTCTTCACTGCATTGTGTGTGGCAGTCATGTTGTGAAGAAGTGAACCAAACTGACGCTTAACCCATTTGTGATTTCGATCCACCTTCTGGTGAAGACTAAGCAGAAGTTCACGGTCAGTCATCACACGTGGAGCAGTGTCTTGAGGAGTGGACTTAGGTGCATTGGCAGAGTCATGTGTGGCAGAGTCATCATTGGTGGAATAAGATGCAGCTTTGCGAAACTGACCATCCAATGGACGAATGCCTTCATCTATTACAGATGGTGCCTTGCCCTTTCCATCAACTGAGGAATATGTCTGCTTGAGGACTTCAATTGGGGGCAAGTAGCTGAGGTGATTCTGGAAATCAGCTTTGTAGTTGAGTGAAGACCTTGTCCTGAGGAATCTCATAATCCAAGGTGCATAAGGCTTCAGCTCAAACGGAGATAGTGCAACATTGGCCATAGTCCTCATGAAGAAATCATGATAATTGACAGGAATGCCAAGAACGATGTTGAATACCAGATTCTTCATGATGCCAACAATTTTCTCATCAGATGAGTCGTGGCCTTTGATGGGACTGATTGTCCTCGTAAGAATACGATAGAAAGTTCTGGGCACGTACAGCAATTCCTTCACGAGGAATTTGGTTCTTGGTGCTTGACCTGGCTTCACAGGTTTCATCAGCACCTGCATGTAATGATGTGTGAGCTCAGGTTCACTGTAGATGCAGCAAGCTTCTTCAAGGGGAGGACTGTGTGGTAGAGCACGAAGCAATTCAGAGGCTGGTGCAGTGTAGTGAGTGTTTTCAGACATCCAGTCCAGCACCCATGAATTCACATCTTCAGCATCTCCGGTCATGTGCAGTGTGGCATAGAATTGAAGAGTCAGTTCTTCATTCCAATCGCAGATGTCAGAGCAAAAGTTGAGCAGTTTAGCGTCGTGAAGAACACTGAGGACAGGTGCGAAGCACGGCAGAGATTCCATATCCACGTGAGGAATATGCTCATGGTAGAAGATTTTCTCCTTGTTAAACAGCACCGAGGAATAGAAATTTGCTTGACTGGCAGTCCAGAAACGCCTCTTCCTAATGCGAGCAGAGTCATATGGGTTGTAATCTTTGAAGAATGGGTGCTCGCCGAAGAAATCATCAGCCTTGAACTTTTGCTTGCGTGAGAAATGATCCTTTGGCTTCAGTAGAGGAGTGTCAGTGAGTTGCATCACGACCTCAGGAATCTCAATCGCAGGTTCTTTAGGCTGAGGAATTTTTGGTTCCTCCTCAGTGGCAGTCTGCGTCGTTGGTTGTTCAGCAGCAACAGTTTCTTCAGCGCTAGTGGCTGGAATTTCCTCATGGACAGATGCAGTGGGATGAGTTTTTTCAGAGCCCATGGAAATAGTTTGTGTGGGGGACTGAGGAAATTGCTATAGAGGGGTGAACATTGGAGAATTTGGATGCTGACTTTCCCAGAATTCATCACTGATTACGGGTGTGGAGCAGCCAATGTCCACATCTTCATCTTCCATTTCTTCAACGCCAGCCTCCTCAGCTGTGAACTGAGGCATAGGCGAGGAGATGATAGGTGTTGAAGGGATCGCATCCACTTCAATTTCTTAATGCAATGGTTCAGATGAAGCAGCAGAAGGAGTTTCTTTATCAGATCCGCTGGGGATCACATATTCTTCATCAAAAGGAACAAGGTCCTTTGATGGCCTGGTTGAGATGGGAACAGCATCAATCGGATTTGCAAACGAACTTGTCATAGGCTTCATTTTCTTCGGAGCTGAAGAATCTGAAGCAGCTGGTGCTTTCCTTTTCTTCACTATAGCACGCTCTGCAGCCTTGGTCTTCTTCACATCTGATGCAGATGGAAGGATTGGAGTTGAAGTTGGTGCAGGAGCAGCTGAGGAATCTGGTTGATTTTCTTCAGGCACAACTGATGCAGTTGCCCTGAGTTCTTCAGTTTCTTCAGGCACACCACTAGTGGGTGCCTTGGCAATTTCTTCAGTGGCTCGAATGCAGTCATCAGCCCTGGAACTCACATTTTCTTCAGCAGCCTGATTGTCATCAGCGGTGCTGGCATTTTCTTCAGTAGGCTGAGCAGATGCTTCAGCCTGAGGAATTTCCTGTTGCGTTGGGGCTGCAACATTGGAAGTGAAGTTATTCGCAAGTTTCACAAAACGAACCTTGGCTCCAAGCCAATCAGAGCGATATGCGTCAAAGTCATCACTGAGTTTCTTAATCCCAGTCTGAATAGTGACAAGTTCTTCAGTTGTCATAGAGACAACGTTTTTCTTCAGACAGCGCTCTTTCTTGTACTGCGCTTTCTTGATCTGCCTGGCCTTCTCAAATTTCCACTTTTCTTCTTGAATGAAGTGGGTCAGCATGTGACTCTGGCCAGGAGTCAGCTTGAAGTCAGGCAAGGGAGTGTTGGGGTCCTTGTGCCAATCATCAATGTAGTCGAGGATCAGCTTGGGATCCAAAAGCTGTGGCACCTCTGATCCCTTGGTTCTAGCGGCCCTGACTTGCCTGTCTCTGATGATTTCTGCAAGTTCATCATCATCAGCTTCGTCTTCATCAAACGGCACTTGGAAAGCAACTTGCTTCTTTTGAGGACTTGGGCGAGGACCTCGTCCAGCAATGGCCTTTGTCTTTAGCAGTGAGGGGCCAGCTGAGGAACTTGGTGCAGTTGAGGAACTAGCTAAGACACCTGAGACAATGGAGATGCCGGCAGTCCTTTGGCACGAAGCGAGATGCACAGGTGCTGAGGATTTGGTCGGAACAGCTGAAGGCTTTGGCGGAGGAGCTGAGGACTTTGGAGGAATAGGAGCAGCATGAGGAATTTGCCGTGAGGGCTTTGATGATTCTGGTCGTGAGGGCGTTGCTGAGGAGCTTGGCCTTGAGGGCATTGTTGGTGAAGCACTTGGCTTGCGCGCAGGTTTCTTAGACATAGCCTTCTTTGGCTTGACAGCAGAGGCCTCAGCAGAGGCAGTAGCAGCAGCAGAGTCTTCACTGAATTTCCTCACTGCTTCTCTGGCTTGCTTAGCCTGCTTGGCTTGGCGCTTGGCCCATTCATCAGGATAGTCCTCACCGCGCTTGAGGATGGTGGGATCTGCTATTTGGCCAGGTGCCAATGGAGCTCTAGGGCATGGAGGATTGTAACATCCCAAAATTCTAAATTTTGGAATGTTATAATAATTAGATAGATTTGATTTATTTTTTGATTATTGTGTGATCGATTGGGTGAAATTCGAAACTTTTTGAAAGTTAAATGAGAGGGAATAAAAGGACTTTCCCAAGCTTTCATTTTTGCATTTATGATCTCTGGGAATTCAAATTCTTTTCACCACGAAACCCTCGAGAGAAGATGACATGACTTCTTCCATTTATTTAAATGATAAGGGGTGTTGAAAATATTTGAATTTCATTTGAGAATATTTCCAATTCTGAAACTTTATGCAACTCAATGGATTTTCACGAGCGAAGATAAAATGACTTCTTCAAATTATAAGAAATATGAGTTGGGAGTTTCAAAGGATCAATTTCAAAGTCCTTTTGGAATTAATTTTCAATTTGGATTTATTTGAGTTTTATTCAAATTATTTTCTCCAAAAATAAAATATATGGAAAATAGGGTAACATGATTCCCTATATTAGAAAATTGGAGAAAAATTAATTTGAAATCATTTTGGTATTTTTAAAATGATTTTTATTGGATTTTACTAGACCAGTAGCACTCTTTGCTTTATCTGAATTTGTATGAATTTTATTTGATTTTACAAAAATGTTCACGTTGTAGAAAATCTTTTTCTGAAAATTTTGATATATTATATGCCTATATAATGTTTTTATTTATTTTGGGTTTTGCTATTTTGTTCGTCTGGAAGAATTTTTTTTAAACAAAAAAATTTAAAAAACTTTTCGGGCCGCCGAACTGGGCCGAAGCCCAGCCCAGCGCCCGAGCTTCGTCTTCCCCACGGAAGCGGAGACCCGCGCGCGTACGCCGGCGACGCCAAGTCCGCCCCGGCCTCCTCCTGCCCCCTCGCCCAAGGAAGGCCTCGGCCTCGTGCCTTTATAAGGACGGCCCCGGACCCTGCCTCCTCTCCTCCCCTCGCGCCGCCACCCCACGCCCGATCCGCCGCCGGCGAGATCCGCGTCGCAACCGCCGCCATCACCGCTTCTCGCCGCTGCCGCACCACCGCCGCCGCTCCACCGCCCGCGCCGCCTCTTGCCTTCGCCCACGCCGCCGTCCCGCGCTCCGCCCTTGCCGCGCGCTTGCCTCTGCGCCGCGCCGCTCGACCCGCCGGACACTGCCGCCCCGCCGGAGTTCGCCGCCACCTCGACCCGCCGGACGCCCGACCCGGTCCACCGCCGAAAAACCGTTGAGTTTCGTTGAAAATATGAACCGGTAATAAACCGCTTTGGTTTTTTTTTCTTTTCTTAGGTTTTCTTTTCAAAAAAACCCTAGATCGTTTTTTACAAAACGGTTTTGTTTAGATTTACTTATGTAGCGAACGTTCATTAGACTAGCCTCTATAGTGAACGAATTCGTCACATATGCTTCTGTAGCGAACGCTCGTTCTGTAGAAATTTTTTTCTTTTTCTTATTAAATTCGGCCAGGGACCTATATGTGAGGATTTTCTTTACAGATTAGTCCCTGTTCATCAAACGATCACTACTTTTTACCCGTTTATCCAAATCCAACGAAACCAACACCCACGTCTTCGTTACGATCTCCTCTATCCAGATAAACAACTTAAACATGTTTTGAAAAGTTTAAAATTTGAATTAGAACAGATTTGAATTCAAACTTTGTTTGATCATAACTTGAGTTTCGTAGCTCCGTTTCAGTTGATTCTTTTTGCAAATCGAAGCTCTTGACCTAAACATTCTGATAAGGCCAAATTCACATAATTTTGGTACTATTATAAATTGTTTTATGTTGCAAGAGCTATTTGCTTGGTTTTGATGTTTTCTGAATCGTCTTCTTGTTCTTTCTGATCCTTTGAGTGGTTGCTTATGTGTGGTCACTATTGCTTGATTACGATAGATTGACCGGTGTGTGACGAGCAGAACTATCAAGAGTTTTGAGTGCGAATCATCTTCATCAACATTGCAGGCAAGTTCACACTTTGATCATACCTTTTTCATACCCAGTTTTTATTGCATTAGATCAAACCTCCAACATTGCATGATTAGGATCTCATTAAATTGTGGGATGGGAAGTAGTTGATGAGGTAGGAACCTATTGCCCTGCATTCAAACCTTGGGAGTTACATTTACGTTATGCTTACATTGCCATGCTATGCCCGTAGACGTGGATTGGGTTTTGAGAGTATTCATGACAGATGTGAGATTGTTAATTAATGGTTTACTTAAGGTGGCAACTTAAACACACATCTGGGTGGATTGAGGCACCTAGTTATTCTAGGATTGCCTGTCTAGACACCTGGGTAGACCAGGATTGCCTGTTTTTTTATGAACCGCCACCCAGGCTCAAAGGGATCATAAGATTATTCATGCTAGAAACTTCCATGTGCAGCCACAAGCTATTATGGGCTCTAGCATAGTTGATTAAGTCGTGCGAACTCTTACAGGGTAGACTAGCAGATGTAGGGGAAAGTAGGTGTAACGGTCTATCCATCGTAAGGTGCTAGCGCTTCTGAAAGACTATGTCTCGGTCATCCGTCTTCTCAAACACCATGTAGTGCGAGAAACCAAACGGAGGCGATCGAGTCTTGTGGGGAAAAGTGCGCAAACCTCTGTAGAGTGTATAAACTAATCATGATTAGTCGTGTCCCCGGTTATGGACATCTTGAGTATCTAGTACCTGGATTATCATGTGAATCTCAACATGTTACTCTAAAATTTAATTTTTGTTGGGTTTTGTTTAATGATGTTACTTAATTGGGATTGAGAATGATGTCAACCATTCTCAATGTTCAACAATCACCATGATAGTTAAATAAAATTTATTCCTTTGCAGTAGGGAAAAATTGGCTTTTCGCAAAAACCTTATGACCGTAGAGCTTTTCCACCAGCCATATATGCATGTAGTGATAGCCATTGTTCATCATTCTCTATGGTGTGAATTAGCCAGTACATTCAATGTACTGACCCTTTGTGGCTGCAACGTCTCATGTTGCAGGACTTCTTATGACGAGTAAGTGATACATTAGGGTTACGATTTCTACACTCAACTTTGCCGTTGGTGTTGATGGGAATCCACAACCTTGTTACTTCTGCTATTTGGATTGAGGTAATAGTATTTACGTTACTTATACATGTGATTTACCTCTGTTATAAATCCTCGAGTACTGTGTGTGTCGGCATACCGATCCAGGGATGACACTTAAGCACAGAGACTTGATCCATTCGGGTTGGGTCGCTACAAGATGGTATCAGGGCACATGTTGACTGTAGGACGTGACCCTAGAAACTGGCAAGCCCATAGGAAAGATTTTTTCTCTAAAACTTTACTTTTAAAAAAGATCTTTTACCTCTCTTCTCTTCTGAGCTTATTCAAATGTTCCCTTTAGTGAGACCATACCCCTTTCCCCTTTTGACCACACGAAGATTCGACTGATGAGACCACTCCAAGAAGTACAAGATATCGGACAACTAAGGCCACATCGGAATGAAGAGTATTTTCCGTGCATCTGAATAATGGAAACTACAACGGTTGAAGACCGAAGACAAGTAGAATTTGAAGGCTCTGAAGAATACCCAGATTTGTATGACCTAGGAAGGCTATCCTTATGGAACTTGGCAGACTATGGAAGTTGTCAATACCCGAGATCAAGGTGTATCAGAGAAAGACTGAAACTAGGAGCATGAGAACTCAAAGTTTTGTCAAGAAAACCCTAAGGCAGGAGATATCAACTATGGAATGATAGCTCATGGAAATGACAAGTGCAGAAACATGGTTATCCATGATGTCATCGCCCGCTTATGCTATTTGTCACCGGGCTGAGTTAAGCAGGCATTTCTTCGGAAGGATTGGATGCTAGAAGGCTGATGGAGCACCTATCAGCAAAAGATGAAGTTTTAACCTTAGCCGGTGTATCACCAGGATCTGGAGTAGTACATCAAGAAGTTTAAGATGGACCTTCAGGAAGCTGTATTTCGACAAGGAGCATTTCGTAGAGAACTTAGGTCCAAAAAGCCGAAGTAGCCAAGATGGAGGAGCAAAACCTCGAGATACCGGAGATTCGTCAGGAACTGAAGGACAGTAGGACCGTGGTTCATGCCAAGGATGTTGAAACCCAGAAGTTTGGAATGCAACTCCAGAATATTAAAGGACGTCACGAGAGACTTCGCGTCAACAGAGTTGATCTGGCAAAAGAACTTGAGAAAGACAAGCATGATCGAAAGAAGCCATTGGAGGCTTGAACAAGGCTTGAAGAGTTTGGATACGTTGAAGATTTATTGACCTTTAGAAGACCAAACCCCTGTTATATACCTATGTTAGATGCGATGTTTGTGAGCTGTCATTTGTTTGATGTTTTTCCCGACAGCCACAAATAAAATATGTCTTTTTAAAAACTATTGTTTGTATTGTGTGTATCCCTCTATATCTCTCTTATCTCACCCCAAACCCTTGGAACCAATAGAGGACGAATGGAGATGAACTCATGTTTCCCTGGACCGATAAGTCAATTGGAGATGGACCAATGGATTCAGAACATGGAGGATCACATGAAGAATAACCCTATAGTCGGAAAGGATATGACCCAGCATGCTCTTCAGTGCTTTGAAAGAGGTGCTGCTACTTGGTGGAGAATGTACCAAACCATCAATGGATGGCAAGGAGTAACCACTTGGAAAGAATTTAAGTTGACTCTGCCAAAGTCTCAGCTTGTGTCCCAGAAGTTGAAGCCTTATGGAAAGGATATGAAGAAACCTTGTGCATGCAAGATTTGTGGAGAAATAGGACACACCCATAAAGAACACAAGGATGAATGCCCTAATTGTGAAGGAAGTCACCCAGTTGAAGAATGCCCAACTAGGCAGATTACTTGTTTCTTGTGTGAAGGGACTACCCACTATCCTGCTCAGTGTCACATTTACCCCATGGTACAACGAACCATCCAGCAGAAGAAAGAAGTAAAGAAAGGAGCCCTTATGGGAATTTTAGAAGAAACTATGATGAAGGAAGAGGTGGAGGACACACCTAAAGAAGACCCGAGTAAACCCTTCACTAAGTCTTGCTATTCATGTGAAGAAGAAGGACACATCTCCCAAAATTGTTTGAATGGGGATCTAGTAGAATTCCCGACAGAGGAAGTAGAATATGGCCCACGGGAAATAGAAGCCATGATCGGCATGGAAAAGTCCAGGAAGAGAAACCTATTGGAGCCCAGGAGGGACCTGAGTCATATCACCTGTTACAGGTGCAAGAAGTCAGGGCACTACATCAACAGTTGCCAAAAAAGGAAACCTCGATACTTGCCAGAAGTAATATGTTTTAGTTGTAATGGAGCAGGGCACTTTGCCAGAGAATGCCCCAAGGAGAAGGAAACTTGTCCTAGATAGTTGAGTTTGCAACAAAATAAATGGAGTAGTAGAAGTGAGAACATTTTCTTTTATATTGAGGTGTTGAGTTGAGACATGTAATGGAAAAGTGAGAGATTGTAATCACTTGAGAATGAATAAAGTTAGCATCGTTGGTGCTGATATGGATTCTATGAGATTTTACTCTATGAAGAAGAATTTTGGCCATTCTGAGGATATGAGAAATATGGTCTATGGAAGATTTGTGCATTTTAAGGGTGGTAGTACCCTGTAAGAACCGTTGACTCCTGGAAAAGATAAGGATACTCCACTGAGTGGATTTCAGACAAAATGAATACGAGTTTTGTCTCGATATGTGTGATACCCCAAGAGTATGTGGGATGAAGTTGGAGACCGTCAGTTGTTTGGACCAAATGTGATCAAGGAGTCAAAAGAGAATGTTAAGTTGATTCGAGACAGACTGAAGGTAGCTCAGTCCAGGCAGAAGAGTTATGCAGACTAAAAAACGCAATGAGGTAGTCTATGAAATTGGAGATAGAGCATGTCTTCGTGTGCCCCCTCTGCGAGGAGTTAAACGAATTGGTGTTAAGGGAAAGTTAGCCCCGAGATTCGTAGGACCATACCGAGTTTTGGAGCGTATGAGAGAAGTGGCCTACAAGTTGGAGTTACCCGAAGGACTGTCAGGAGTTTAGGATGTGTTTCACGTTTCCCAGTTGAAGAAGTGCCATGCAGAGATGGCCAATATTCCCCTGTAAGGATGCTTGACCCTGGAAAGGATAATGATGTTCCACGAAGTGGAATATGGACTTCATAAGTATAAGTTTTAACTCGGTATGTGGGATATCCCACGAGGATGAAGAGATGAATTACTATTGGATATAAAGGAGGTATGATATTGGAAATATGGATCAAGGGAAATTCCATGATGAGTCTGAGTAATCGTGTCCTAGTTTGGTGCCAATAGAAGGAAGGAAGATAATACAATTGGATGGATTTAAGAATACTAGGAAGTTGGAAGTTGGAATAATGATCAGTTGCCCGATGATAAGTTCAAGGACTACAAGTGATGAGATGGGCCATAACCCACAGGCCCCAGGACCTGCCAAGAAGCAAGCACATTCTTGCTGAAGGAAAAACCCTAGAAGAAGATACGACGTTTATCGGCAGACGATTTTATAGGAGTAACGCAAAAACTGAGAGTTGTGAAGGAATGATAGATATTTGTTTGGCTTGTAGAATCAATGGATTATTCCGAACGCAGTTCATCGACAAGAGAAATTCTGCAATGCTTGTGAGGATGACCGAGTGTTAGAATGCGAGATTCGCTAAACCATATACAGGGTAATGATTTGGGTGCGGGATGGATTGATCACCATACCGACTTACTCTTATTATTCGCCTTGCTATGTGGGATGGTAAATCTGAGTGACTTACCTATAGTAAAGAGACGACAATCAAACCTTGTTTAAACCTTAGAATGGTATAAGAATTTTTCCCTTGTACACGGCAGCTTTTTGCCAACCGTAGGTTATACGGTGAGGTTCAACCCAGACCCATTTCCTGCAGGAGAAACCATAAATTGTTGACCACCATGAGATATCGATAGTTGTTTAGTTTTGGCGCCAGACCCGTCAGGTAAAGAGACCCAGTCTCAGAATAACCTTACCAAGAGGAAAGGACAGAAGAATTGAGGAAAAGATTATGCTGAAGGAAATATGCCCTAGAGGCAATAATAATGTTATTATTTTATTTCCTTATATCATGATAAATGTTTATTATTCATGCTAGAATTGTATTATCCGGAAACATAATACTTGTGTGAATACATAGACAAACCAAACGTCACTAGTATGCCTCTACTTGACTAGCTCATTAATGAAGGATGGTTATGTTTCCTAACCATAGACATGTGTTGTCATTTGATTAACGGGATCACATTATTAGAAGAATAATGTGATTGACATGACCCATTCCATTAGCTTAGCGCTCGATCGTTTAGTATGTTGCTATTGCTTTCTTCATGACTTATACATGTTCCTATGACTATGAGATTATGCAACTCCCATTTGCCGGAGGAACACTTTGTGTGCTACCAAACGTCACAACGTAACTGGGTGATTATAAAGGAGCTCTACAGGTGTCTCCAAAGGTAAATGTTGGGATGGCGTATTTCGAGATTAGGATTTGTCACTCCGATTGTCGGAGAGGTATCTCTGGGCCCTCTCGGTAATGCACATCACATAAGCCTTGCAAGCATTGCAACTAATGAGTTAGTTGCAAGATGATGTATTACGAAACGAGTAAAGAGACTTGCCAGTAACGAGATTGAACTAGGTATTGAGATACCGACGATCGAATCCCGGGCAAGTAACATACCGATGACAAAGGGAACAATGTATGTTGTTATGCGGTCTGACCGATAAAGATCTTCGTAGAATATGTAGGAGCCAATATGAGCATCCAGGTTCCGCTATTGGTTATTGACCGGAGACATGTCTCGGTCATGTCTACATTGTTCTCGAACCCGTAGGGTCCGCACGCTTAAGGTTTCTATGACAGTTATATTATGAGTTTATGAGTTTTGATGTACCGAAGTTAGTTTGGAGTCCCGGATGTGATCACGGACATAACGAGGAGTCTCGAAATGGTCGAGACATAAAGATTTATATATTGGACGGCTATATTCGGACACCGGAAGTGTTCCGGGTGATTTCGGAGAAAACCGGAGTACCAGAGGGTTACCGGAACCCCCTCCCCCCCCCCGGGAGAAGTAATGGGCCATATGGGCCTTAGTGGAGAAAGAGAAGGGCAGCCAGGGTGGGCCGCGCGCCTCCTCCCCCCTGGTCCGAATTGGACTAGGAGAGGGGGGGCGGCGCCCCCCTTTCCTTCTCCTTCCCCACTTCCTTCCCCCTCCTAGTAGGAGTCCTACTCCTACTAGGAGGAGGACTCCTCCTTGGCGCGCCTATAGGGCCGGCCGGCCTCCTCCCCTTGCTCCTTTATATACGGAGGCAGGGGCACCCCTAGACACACAAGTTGATCCACGTGATCGTTTTCTTAGCCGTGTGCGGTGCCCCCTTCCACCATAATCCTCGATAATATTGTAGCGGTGCTTAGGCGAAGCCCTGCGACGGTAGAACATCAAGATCATCACCACGCCGTCGTGCTGACGGAACTCTTCCCCGACACTTTGCTGGATCGGAGTCCGGGGATCGTCATCGAGCTGAACGTGTGCTAAAACTCGGAGGTGCCGTAGTTTCGGTGCTTGATCGGTCGGGCCGTGAAGACGTACGACTACATCAACCGCGTTGTGCTAACGCTTCCGCTGTCGGTCTACAAGGGTACGTAGATCACACTCTCCCCTCTCGTTGCTATGCATCACCATGATCTTGCGTGTGCGTAGGAAATAATTTGAAATTACTACGTTCCCCAACAGTGGCATCCGAGCCTAGTTTTTATGTGTTGATGTTATATGCACGAGTAGAACACAAGTGAGTTGTGGGCGATATAAGTCATACTGCTTACCAGCATGTCATACTTTGGTTCGGCGGTATTGTTCGACGAAGCGGCCTGGACCGACATTACGCGTACACTTACGCGAGACCGGTTCTCCCGACGTGCTTTGCACAAAGGTGGCTAGCGGGTGTCAGTTTCTCCAACTTTAGTTGAACCGAGTGTGGCTACGCCCGGTCCTTGCGAAGGTTAAAACAACACCAACTTGACAAACTACCGTTGTGGTTTTGATGCGTAGGTAAGATTGGTTCTTGCTTAAGCCCGTAGCAGCCACGTAAAACTTGCAACAACAAAGTAGAAGACGTCTAACTTGTTTTTGCAGGGCATGTTGTAATGTGATATGGTCAAGACATGATGCTAAATTTTATTGTATGAGATGATCATGTTTTGTAACCAAGTTATCGGCAACTGGCAGGAGCCATATGGTTGTCGCTTTATTGTATGCAATGCAATTGCGCTATAATGCTTTACTTTATCACTAAGCGGTAGCGATAGTCGTGGAAGCATAAGATTGGCGAGACAACAACGATACTACGATGGTGATCAAGGTGTCGCGCCGGTGACGATGGTGATCACGACGGTGCTTCGAAGATGAAGATCACAAGCACAAGATGATGATGGCCATATCATATCACTTATATTGATTGCATGTGATGTTTATCTTTTATGCATCTTATCTTGCTTTGATTGACGGTAGCATTTTAAGATGATCTCTCACTAATTATCAAGAAGTGTTCTCCCTGAGTATGCACCATTGCGAAAGTTCTTCATGCTGAGACACCACATGATGATCGGGTGTGATAGGCTCTACATTCAAATACAACGGGTGCAAAACAGTTGCACACGCGGAATACTCAGGTTATACTTGACGAGCCAAGCATATACAGATATGGCCTCGGAACACGGAGACCGAAAGGTCGAGCGTGAATCATATAGTAGATATGATCAACATAGTGATGTTCACCAATGAAACTACTCCATCTCACGTGATGATCGGACATGGTTTAGTTGATTTGGATCACGTAATCACTTAGAGGATTAGAGGGATGTCTATCTAAGTGGGAGTTCTTTAGTAATATGATTAATTGAACCTAAATTTATCATGAACTTAGTACCTGATAGTATCTTGCTTGTTTATGTTTTGATTGTAGATAGATGGCCCGTGCTGTTGTTCCGTTGAATTTTAATGCGTTCCTTGAGAAAGCAAAGTTGAAAGATGATGGTAGCAATTACACGGACTGGGTCCGTAACTTGAGGGTTATCCTCATTGCTGCACAGAAGAATTACGTCCTGGAAGCACTGCTGGGTGCCAGGCCTGCTACTGGAGCAACACCAGACGTTATGAACGTCTGGCAGAGCAAAGCTGATGACTACTCAATAGTTCAGTGTGCCATGCTTTACGGCTTAGAATCGGGACTTCAATGACGTTTTGAACGTCATGGAGCATATGAGATGTTCCAGGAGTTGAAGTTAATATTTCAAGCAAATGCCCGGATTGAGAGATATGAAGTCTCCAATAAGTTCTATAGCTGCAAGATGGTGGAGAACAGTTCTGTCAGTGAGCATATACTCAAAATGTTTGGGTATAATAATCACTTGATTCAGTTGGGAGTTAATCTTCCAGATGATTGCGTCATTGACAGAATTCTCCAATCATTACCACCAAGCTACAAGAGCTTCGTGATGAACTATAATATGCAAGGGATGAATAAGACTATTCCCGAGCTCTTCGCAATGCTGAAAGCTGTGGAGGTAGAAATCAAGAAGGAGCATCAAGTGTTGATGGTCAATAAGACCACTAGTTTCAAGAAAAAGGGCAAAGGAAAGAAGAAGGGGAACTTCAAAAAGAACAGCAAGCAAGTTGCTACTCAAGAGAAGAAACCCAAACCTGGACCTAAGCCTGAAACTGAGTGCTTCTACTGCAAGCAGACTGGTCACTGGAAGCGGAACTGCCCCAAGTATTTGGCGGATAAGAAGGATGGCAAGGTGAACAAAGGTATATGTGATATACATGTTATTGATGTGTACCTTACTAATGCTTGCAGTAGCACCTGGGTATTTGATACTGGTTCTGTTGCTAACATTTGCAACTCGAAACAGGAACTACGGATTAAGCGAAGATTGGCTAAGGACGAGGTGACGATGCGCGTGGGAAATGGTTCCAAAGTCGATGTGATCGCGGTCGGCACGCTACCTCTACATCTACCTTCGGGATTAGTATTAGACCTAAATAATTGTTATTTGGTGCCAGCGTTAAGCATGAACATTATATATGGATCTTGTTTGATGCGAGACGGTTATTCATTTAAATCAGAGAACAATGGTTGTTCTATTTATATGAGTAACATCTTTTATGGTCATGCACCCTTAAAGAGTGGTCTATTCTTATTAAATCTCGATAGTAGTGACACACATATTCATAATGTTGAAGCCAAAAGATGCAGAGTTGATAATGATAGTGCAACTTATTTGGGGCACTGCCGTTTGGGTCATATCGGTGTAAAGCGCATGAAGAAACTCCATACTGATGGACTTTTGGAACCACTTGATTATGAATCACTTGGTACTTGCGAACCGTGCCTTATGGGTAAGATGACAAAAACACCGTTCTCCGGTACTATGGACAGAGCAACAGATTTGTTGGAAATCATACATACAGGTGTATGTGGTCCGATGAATGTTGAGGCTCATGGCGGATATCGTTATTTTCTCACCTTCACAGATGACTTAAGCAGATATGGGTATATCTACTTAATGAAACATAAGTCTGAAACATTTGAAAAGTTCAAAGAATTTCAGAGTGAAGTTGAAAATCATCGTAACAAGAAAATAAAATTCCTACGATCTGATCGTGGAGGAGAATATTTGAGTTACGAGTTTGGTGTACATTTGAAACAATGCGGAATAGTTTCGCAACTCACGCCACCCAGAACACCACAGCGTAATGGTGTGTCCGAACATCGTAATCGTACTTTACTAGATATGGTGCGATCTATGATGTCTCTTACTGATTTACCGCTATCGTTTTGGGGATATGCTCTAGAGACAGCCGCATTCACGTTAAATAGGGCACCATCAAAATCCGTTGAGACGACACCTTATGAACTGTGGTTTAGCAAGAAACCAAAGTTGTCGTTTCTGAAAGTTTGGGGCTGCGATGCTTACGTGAAAAAGCTTCAACCTGATAAGCTCGAACCCAAATCGGAGAAATGTGTCTTCATAGGATATCCAAAGGAAACTATTGGATACACCTTCTATCACAGATCCGAAGGCAAGACTTTTGTTGCTAAATTCGGAAACTTTCTAGAGAAGGAGTTTCTCTCAAAAGAAGTGAGTGGGAGGAAAGTAGAACTTGATGAGGTAACTGTACCTGCTCCCTTATTGGAAAGTAGTACATCACAGAAACTAGTTTCTGTGACACCTACACCAATTAGTGAGGAAGCTAATGATGATGATCATGAAACTTCAGAACAAGATACTACTGAACCTCGTAGATCAACCAGAGTAAGATCCGCACCAGAGTGGTATGGTAATCCTGTTCTGGAAGTCATGCTACTAGATCATGATGAACCTACGAACTATGAAGAAGCGATGGTAAGCCCAGATTCCGCAAAATGGCTTGAAGCCATGAAATCTGAGATGGGATCCATTATGAGAACAAAGTATGGACTTTGGTTGACTTGCCCAATGATCGGCAAGCAATTGAGAATAAATGGATCTTCAATAAGAAGACTGACGCTGATGGTAATATTACTGTCTACAAAGCTCGACTTGTCGCAAAAGGTTTTCGACAAGTTCAAGGGATTGACTACGATGAGACCTTCTCACCCGTAGCGATGCTTAAGTCTGTCTGAATCATGTTAGCAATTGCCGCATTTTATAATTATGAAATTTGGCAGATGGATGTCAAAACTGCATTCCTGAATGGATTTCTGGAAGAAGAGTTGTATATGATGCAACCGGAAGGTTTTGTCGATCCAAAGGGAGCTAACAAAGTATGCAAGCTCCAGCGATCCATTTATGGACTGGTGCAAGCTTCTCGGAGTTGGAATAAATGCTTTGATAGTGTGATCAAAGCATTTGGTTTTGTACAAACTTTTGGAGAAGCCTGTATTTACAAGAAAGTGAGTGGGAGCTCTGTAGCATTTCTGATATTATATGTAGATGACATATTACTAATCGGAAATGATATAGAATTTCTGAATAGCATAAAGGGATACTTGAATAAGAGTTTTTCCATGAAAGACCTCGGTGAAGCTGCTTACATATTAGGCATTAAGATCTATAGAGATAGATCAAGACGCTTAATTGGACTTTCACAAAGCACATACCTTGACAAAATTTTGAAGAAGTTCAAAATGGATCAAGCAAAGAAAGGATTCTTGCCTGTGTTACAAGGTGTGAAATTGAGTAAGACTCAATGCCCGACCAATGCAGAAGATAGAGAGAAAATGAAAGATGTTCCCTATGCTGCAGCCATAGGCTCTATCATGTATGCAATGTTGTGTACCAGACCTGGTGTGTGTCTTGCTATAAGTCTAGCAGGGAGGTACCAAAGTAATCCAGGAGTGGATCACTGGACAGCGGTCAAGAACATCCTGAAATACCTGAAAAGGACTAAGGATATGTTTCTCATATATGGAGGTGACAAAGAGCTCATAGTAAATGGTTACGTTGATGCAAGCTTTGACACTGATCCGGACGATTCTAAATCACAAACCGGATACGTGTTTACATTAAACGGTGGAGCTGTCAGTCGGTGCAGTTCTAAACAAAGCGTTGTGGCGGGATCTACATGTGAAGCGGAGTACATAGCTGCTTCGGAAGCAGCAAACGAAGGAGTCTGGATGAAGGAGTTCATATCCGATCTAGGTGTCATACCTAGTGCATCGGGTCCAATGAAAATCTTTTGTGACAATACTGGTGCAATTGCCCTGGCAAAGGAATCCAGATTTCACAAGAGAACCAAGCACATCAAGAGACACTTCAATTCCATCCGGGATCTAGTCCAGGTGGGAGACATAGAGATTTGCAAGATACATACGGATCTGAATGTTGCAGACCCATTGACTAAGCCTCTTCCACGAGCAAAACATGATCAGCACCAAAGCTCCATGTGTGTTAGAATCATTACTGTGTAATCTAGATTATTGACTCTAGTGCAAGTGGGAGACTGAAGGAAATATGCCCTAGAGGCAATAATAATGTTATTATTTTATTTCCTTATATCATGATAAATGTTTCTTATTCATGCTAGAATTGTATTATCCGGAAACATAATACTTGTGTGAATACATAGACAAACCAAACGTCACTAGTATGCCTCTACTTGACTAGCTCATTAATGAAGGATGGTTATGTTTCCTAACCATAGACATGTGTTGTCATTTGATTAACGGGATCACATTATTAGAAGAATAATGTGATTGACATGACCCATTCCATTAGCTTAGCACCCGATCGTTTAGTATGTTGCTATTGCTTTCTTCATGACTTATACATGTTCCTATGACTATGAGATTATGCAACTCCCGTTTGCCGGAGGAACACTTTGTGTGCTACCAAACGTCACAATGTAACTGGGTGATTATAAAGGAGCTCTACAGGTGTCTCCAAAGGTAAATGTTGGGTTGGCGTATTTCGAGATTAGGATTTGTCACTCCGATTGTCGGAGAGGTATCTCTGGGCCCTCTCGGTAATGCACATCGCATAAGCCTTGCAAGCATTGCAACTAATGAGTTAGTTGCGAGATGATGTATTACGAAACGAGTAAAGATACTTGCCAGTAACAAGATTGAACTAGGTATTGAGATACCGACGATCGAATCTCGGGCAAGTAACATACCGATGACAAAGGGAACAACGTATGTTGTTATGCGGTCTGACCGATAAAGATCTTCGTAGAATATGTAGGAGCCAATACGAGCATCCAGGTTCCGCTATTGGTTATTGACCGGAGACATGTCTCGGTCATGTCTACATTGTTCTCGAACCCGTAGGGTCCGCACGCTTAAGGTTTCGATGACAGTTATATTATGAGTTTATGAGTTTTGATGTACCGAAGTTAGTTCGGAGTCCCGGATGTGATCACGGACATAACGAGGAGTCTCGAAATGGTCGAGACATAAATATTGATATATTGGACGGCTATATTCGGACACCGGAAGTGTTCCGGGTGATTTCGGAGAAAACCGGAGTACCGGAGGGTTACCGGAACCCCCCCCCCCCCCCCGGGAGAAGTAATGGGCCATATGGGCCTTAGTGGAGAAAGAGAAGGGCAGCCAGGGTGGGCCGCGCGCCTCCTCCCCCCTGGTCCGAATTGGACTAGGAGAGGGGGGGCGGCGCCCCCCTTTCCTTCTCCTTCCCCACTTCCTTCCCCCTCCTAGTAGGAGTCCTACTCCTACTAGGAGGAGGACTCCTCCTTGGCGCGCCTATAGGGCCGGCCGGCCTCCTCCCCTTGCTCCTTTATATACGGGGACAGGGGGCACCCCTAGACACACAAGTTGATCCACATGATCGCCCGCACCGCCGTCCCGCGCTCCGCCCTTGCCGCGCGCTTGCTTCTGCGCTGCGCCGCTCGACCCGCCGGACACCGCCGCCCCGCCGGAGTTCGCCTCCACCTCGACCCGCCGGACGCCCGACCCGGTCCACCGCCGAAAAACCGTTGGGTTTCGTTGAAAATACGAACCGGTAATAAACCGCTTTGCTTTTTTTTCTTTTCTTAGGTTTTCTTTTCAAAAAACCCTAGATCAGTTTTTTTAAATAAAAAACCGGTTTTGTTTAGATTTACTTATGTAGCGAACGTTCATTAGATTAGCCTCTGTAGTGAACGAATTCGTCACATATGCTTCTGTAGCGAACGCTCGTTCTGTAGATTTCTTTTTCTTTTTCTTATTAAATTCGGCCAGGGACCTATATGTGAGGATTTTCTTTACAGATTAGTCCCTGTTCATCAAACGATCACTACTTTTTACCCGTTTATCCAAATCCAACGAAACCAATGCCCACATCTTCTTTACGATCTCCTCTATCTAGATAAACAACTTAAACATGTTTTTGAAAAGTTTAAAATTTGAATTAGAACAGATTTGAATTCAAACTTCGTTTGATCATAACTTGAGTTTCGTAGCTCCGTTTCAGTTGATTCTTTTTGCAAATTAAAGCTCTTGACCTAAACATTCTGATAAGGCCAAATTCACATAATTTTGGTAATGTTAGAAAAAAATTTATGTTGCAAGAGCTATTTGCTTGGTTTTGATGTTTTCCGAATCGTCTTCTTGTTCTTTCTGATCCTTTGAGTGGTTGCTTATGTGTGGTCACTATTGCTTGATTACGATAGATTGACCGGTGTGTGATGAGCAGAACTATCAAGAGTTTTGAGTGCGAATCATCTTCATCAACATTGCAGGCAAGTTCACACTTTGATCATACCTTTTTCATACCAAGTTTTTATTGCATTAGATCAAACCTCCAACATTGCATGATTAGGATCTCATTAAATTGTGGGATGGGAAGTAGTTGATGAGGTAGGAACCTATTGCCCTGCATTCAAACCTTGGGAGTTACATTTACGTTATGCTTACATTGCCATGCTATGCCCGTAGACGTGGATTGGGTTTTGAGAGTATTCATGACAGATGTGAGATTGTTAATTAATGGTTTACTTAAGGTGGCAACTTAAACACACATCTGGGTGGATTGAGGCACCTAGTTATTCTAGGATTGCCTGTCTAGGCACCTGGGTAGACCAGGATTGCCTGTTTTTTATGGACCGCCACCCAGGCTCAAAGGGATCATAAGATTATTCATGCTAGAAACTTTCGTGTGCAGCCACAAGTTATTATGGGCTCTAGCATAGTTGATTAAGTCGTGCGAACTCTTACAGGGTAGACTAGCAGATGTAGGGGAAAGTAGGTGTAACGGTCTATCCATCGTAAGGTGCTAGCGCTTCTGAAAGACTATGTCTCGGTCATTCGTCTTCTCAAACACCATGTAGTGCGAGAAACCAAACGGAGGCGATCGAGTCTTGTGGGGAAAAGTGCGCAAACCTCTGCAGAGTGTATAAACTAATCATGATTAGCCGTGTCCCCGGTTATGGACATCTTGAGTATCTAGTACCTGGATTATCATGTGAATCTCAACATGTTACTCTAAAATTTAATTTTTGTTGGGTTTTTTTTAATGATGTTACTTAATTGGGATTGAGAATGCTGTCAACCATTATCAATGTTCAACAACCACCATGATAGTTAAATAAAATGTATTCCTTTGCAGTAGGGAAAAATTGGCTTTTCGCAAAAACCTTATAACTATAGAGCTTTTCCACCAGCCATATATGCATGTAGTGATAGCCATTGTTCATCATTCTCTATGGTGTGAATTTGCCAGTACATTCAATGTACTGACCCTTTGTGGCTGCAACGTCTCATATTGCAGGACTTCTTACGACGAGTAAGTGATACGTTAGGGTTACGATTTCTACACTCAACTTTGCCGTTGGTGTTGATGGGAATCCACAACCTTGTTACTTCCGCTATTTGGATTGAGGTAATAGTATTTACGTTACTTATATATGTGATTTACCTTTGTTATAAATCCTCGAGTACTCTGTGTGTCAACATACCGATCCAGGGATGACACTTAAGCACAGAGACTTGATCCATTCGGGTCGGGTCGCTACAAGGATTGAGTGCGAATTTCTTCATGTACTTAGGAGTGACATATCTGTACTCCCTCCATTCTCTTGCCCATCTCCTCTCTATCCTCTGTTTGCGCACTTTGCGCTCATTCTTGGTTTCCTCAGTAGGTGTGCAGTACCCAGCATATATGTCATCAGGGATCTCAAACGATGTATTTACCTCAGGCCTCTTTCCTCCCTTCTGTGGCTTCTTACCATCAGCCATTTTCTTCAGTTGAGAAATTTGAACAATTGAATTCTCTGAAGAAGTATGCAACTTTTCTTCGAGGAATGCTGCAAATGAGTTAAGTTGATGAGAACCTAGTGATTCAGCAGCTGACATGTGTACCTGTGAATAGAGTATAGTTGCGAGGAATTTGGAGAGGTCATATGCGTTCTCAGAAGGTTTTTCAAAAAGAACAAGTTTGAGGAATTTGACCATATGAGTCTTGAAGATTTTCACTAAGCGTTCTTTGTCTTAGGTTCCAGAGTTGTATAGATCGAAGATCCACACATTGAGGAATCTTGAAGAAAAATGATGCTTAGAGAAACGAATCAAGAACAGATGACTTGTGAGGTGTTTAGTGTGTGAAGCTATGAAGAAAAACACTTTTGAAGATTTTGTAGATAATCATTCGAATCAATGAGGGTAGTAAAAGTAACTTTTAATTACCCTGGATGAAGAACACGACGAACAGTGAAGTGGAGGGGTGAAGTTCGTCTGTGCAGATCTTCCACGCCCTAACTTGGCGGAGGAAGACGGCTACGGCGGCGGCGGAGTGAAGATTTCCGCTGTCGGCGCGAGTACGTCGGCGACGAGGTCGAGGCAGTGAAGCTCTTCCTCACCGGCGGCGATGAAGTAGCGGCGGCGCTAGGGTTTGAGAAGCTCGAGCAAGAGAGAGAGGTCGAGCGGAGTAAAAGAAGTGAGGAAGGGAAGGAGGTGTATTTATAGCCACGGTGAAAAACTGCTCGCCCGAAGAAATTGGACGAATGTGCCCCTGACCCTTCTCATTCGCATGACATGTGTCACCCACGTAGTGAGAGGTGGAGATCGTGTTAGATCGTGGGTGAGTGGATAAGTGTATTGTGGGATGCGAAACAGTTTGAGCGGCAAAGCCGAAAATTTAGATAAGATAGGTTTTAAAGTTCCGTTTGCAATTTCTTCAACTGACAAGGACACAGTGAAGATTTTGAGCGAGTTTCAAATAGAACGCACATGAAGAATTTGTGAACAGATTGGGTTGAGTATAGCATAGAGGGGAAGGGTCCGATCACATTCACTTAGCAGAAAACCAACTTGAAGAAATAGCAATAAGTGAATGCTCTAGAGGACATAAACTCATATATATATATAGCCAATGAAGAAAAACGACGGAACCAGTGAAGACTATGCAAAGTTGAAGAATACGAATAATTTGAGGAATTTCAACTTTTGGTGGTGGCGTGACCCACCGTATAAGAATGATGATTTCTGACACCGCGTACAATTATCGTAGGGTTCTGAGAATCAAATTCTTCATTAATTTCTTCACACTAAGAGTGTCATTCTTCATTGATTGAAGAAAAACGTTTCTTCATGTGTTGCACATATAAGTCATCAATTTTGCATAAGTGTTAGGATGAGTGTCCTTTTCAAAGAACATTCGAAGATTCTAGGATATTTAGCTCACACCGCAACTTGTTAAATCTCTTCTCATCCAAGGGCTTTGTGAAGATATCGGCTAGCTGTTCTTCAGTCTTCACATGCTCAATAGAAATGTCGCCCTTCAACACATGATCACGAAGAAAATGATGACGAATTTGAATGTGCTTTGTCTTCGAGTGCTGAACTGGGTTGTGAGCAATCTTGATGGCACTCTCATTGTCACGGAGGAGAGTCACATTCTTCATGTTGACGCCGTAGTCCTTGAGATTTTGCTTCATCCATAGTAATTGGGCACAGCAAGAACCAGCGGCAATGTACTCAGCTTCAACAGTAGATAGTGATACACAGTTCTGTTTCTTCGAGGACCAACAGACCAAAGATCGTCCGAGGAAATAACATGTACCAGATGTTGACTTGCGATCCACACGATCACCAGCATAGTCAGAGTCAGAATATCCAACAAGATCAAAAACCGAGCCCTTGGGGTACCATAATCCAAGTGTTGGTGTGTGAGCTAGATATCGAAGAATATGCTTCACAGCCTTATGGAGTGATTCCTTTGGTGTAGCTTGAAATCGGGCACACATGCAAACACTAAGCATTATATCTGGCCTAGATGCACATAAGTACAATAAGGAACCTATCATGGAGCGGTATACCTTATGATCGAAGTCAATACCATTTTCATCAGTGCACAGATGGCCATTTGTGGGCATAGGAATTTTGACGCCTTTGCAATCTTGCATGCCGAATTTCCTCAGTACATCCTTGAGGTATTTCTCCTGAGATATGAATATGCCATTGTGTTGTTGACGAATTTGAATACCTAAGAAGAATTTCAACTCTCCCATCCTAGACATTTGATATTCTTCACTCATCATATAGGCAAATTCATCACTATAACGTTGGTCAGTACAGCCAAAGATAATATCATCAACATATATTTGGCACACAAACAATTCACCATCATAAGATTTAGTGAAAAGAGTAGGGTCGAGTGAACCGGGTTTGAAGCCATTCTTCATGAGGAGTTCCTTCAAGGTATCATACCAAGCCCGTGGGGCCTGCTTGAGGCCATAGAGGGCCTTGTTGAGTCTGAAGACTTTGTCAGGATTCTTTGGATCTTCAAAACCTGGGGGTTGAGCAACATATACTTCTTCTTCAAGCTTACCATTGAGGAATGCACTTTTCACATCCATTTTATATAAAGTGATATGATGATGGTTAGCATAAGCAAGTAATATGCGAATAGCCTCAAGTCTAGCAACAGGTGCAAAAGTTTCATCGAAATCAATTCCTTCAACCTAAGTGTAGCCTTGAGCTACAAGCCGTGCCTTATTCCTCACCACAAGGCCATTTTCATCTTGCTTGTTGCGGTAGATCCACTTTGTGCTGATGATATTGTGCTTGCGAGGATCTGGACGTTTGACCAGTTCCCAGACATTGTTGAGCTCGAACTGATGTAATTCTTCTTGCATGGACTGAATCCACTCAGACTCCAGAAATGCTTCATCTACCTTAGTGGGCTTTGTAATAGAGACAAAAGCATACTGCCCACAAAAGTTAGACAAATGTGAAGCTTTTGAGCGTGTGAGAGGACCTGGCGCTTTGATGTCATTGATGATCTTTTCAAATTGCACTTCTTTTGCAATGCAAGGATGATCTGGTTGTCGTTGAAGAGTTTGATCAGCGTTTTCTTCAGCACCATTTTCTTCAGTATTTTCTTCAGGTGCATTAGCTCGACGTTCTTCATGTTCTGGAATGAATTCTTCAGCAGATTCTTCAGTATGAATGACATCCTCAGTAGCCTTGAACTTGATAGTTTCCTCAGGTGCTGGTTCATCTATCACAGTAGGTAGGTGCTCTCTTTGCGAGCCATTAGTTTCATCGAACCGCACATCTACAGTTTCAACAACTTTGTGAAGAATGTTGTTGAAGACTCTGTAGGTGTGCGAGTCCTTTCCATAACCAAGCATAAAACCTTCATGTGTTTTCGGTGCAAATTTTGAGTTGTGATGAGGACCTCTAATCCAACATTTAGCACCAAAGACTTTGAAATAACTTACATTGGGTTTCTTATCAGTGAGAAGTGCATAGGCAGTCTTTTTGAAGAATTTGTGAAGATATACTCTGTTGATGATGTGGCACGTAGTATCAATTGCCTCGGTCCAGAAACGACGAGGCGTTTTGTATTCATCAAGCATAGTGCGAGCCATCTCAGCAAGAGTCCTGTTCTTGCGCTCCACGACGCCATTCTGCTGAGGAGTGTAAGGAGCAGATAACTCATGAGTAATACCAAGTTCATCAAGATAGTCATCGAGACCAGAATTCTTGAACTCAGTGCCATTGTCACTTCTGATGTGCTTGATCTTCACATCAAAGTTGGTTGAAGCCCTCGAGGAAAATCGTTTGAAGACTTCCTGCGCTTCATGTTTGTAAGTAACAAGGTGTACCCATGTATAGCGAGAATAATCATCAACAATAACAAAGCCATATTGAGATGCTTCATTTGAAATAGCAGAATAATGATTAGGACCAAAGAGATCCATGTGAAGCAATTCAAACGGGCGAGTCGTGGTCATGATAGTCTTTGCTGGATGCTTGGCCTTCGTCATCTTCCCAGCTTCACAGGCTCCGCATAGGTGATCCTTGAGGAATTTGACATTCTCGATGCCAATGACATGCTTCTTCTTCGCAAGCGTGTGCAAATTCCTCATGCCTGCATGACCAAGTCGTCGATGCCAGAGCCAGCCTTCTGAAGCTTTTGCAAGTAAGCACACGGCTGGTTGTGGTCCTGTAGAGAAATCAACAATATACAGATCTCCTCTCCTAAATCCTTCGAAGACTTTGGAATTGTCAGCTTCCATAACCACAACACAACGGTACTTGCCAAAGACAACAACCATATCAAGATCACAAAGCATTGAGACAGACATAAGGTTGTATCCTAAGGACTCAACAAGCATGACTTTGTCCATGTGTCGATCCTTTGTAATCGCAACCTTACCTAGACCCAATACCTGACTTTTGCCTTTGTCAGCAAAGATGATATGCTTCAGATGCGACGGAGATAACGGAGCATCCATCAATAGATTCTTGTCACCAGTCATGTGGTTTGTACATCCACTATCGAGGACTCACTCAGTGGCTTTGGGTTGATCATCCTGTAGACGAATTAGTGCAGCTTACAAACTCATATACTTCATCAGTGAAGAATATGACATCAATCCATCAGATCAATTTTATCAAGTAAAATAACTGATATAGCAATATGAGGATGTGAGAAATGAAAGTTCATTTCTTCATGATTAGCCTGCGTCCTATCAGGCATTGCTCAGGTCTCCAGCAAATTCTTCAGACGATTACGTGCATCTGGAGACCTGACCCTGCAGAAGAGATTAGTTCTTTTTCTTCACCACCCACATCTGAAGGGGTGGCAAGGAGTTCATCATTCTGTGAGCTCCATGCGAGAAGGATGGCATAGAAGCCAATCCATTTCGTTTCACATAAGATGGGTTAGAGTAAGCATAAGAGTAAGCAGAGAAATTCTTCGAGGACTTATGGACATAATGATTTGAAGAATAATGCACATATCCATAATCCTTAGATCTTCCCTACGAAATAGACGAGTTAGCATGATGATGTTCATATGAGGACTTTGATCCATATGAGGAATTTGGTCCGTATGAGGAATTTGGTCTGGGGTTCGTATTCTTCACAGGTGGCGTCATGATGACATTCACCTGAAGATTTTCAAGGCATCTTTTGGGAACCCAGATTTTCTTCATAGGGGAGCTGTTCCTGCAGTTAGTGCCAACATATCTAGCAAATACTTCACCATTCTGATTTTTGAACAGTTTATAGTTGGAGTCAATTGACTCATCATCAGAATGAGGAGATTCACGTGCAAAGCCAGATAAGTTAGATGGATCAACTGGAGGTCCCTTTGCAACAACCCATGTAGTTTTGGGGTACTGCTCAGGCTTCCAATATGTACCATCAGCATTGAGTTTCCTCTCAAAGGCGATACCCTCTTTCCTAGGGTTCCTGTTGAGGATCTGCTTTTTAAGCACATCACAAAGAGCCTGATGCCCTTTGAGGCTTTTGTACATGCCTGTCATGTACAATTCCTTCAGCCCTGCATCGTCAGTGATACTAGCAATGTCCTCAGATGAGGAATTCGTGATAGCAGAGGCATGTGAAGAATTTGAAACATTAGCAGCATTTGAACATTCAGGTGAAGAATTAGCAGATTCACGTTCAATGCACTTCAAGCATGGAGGAACAAATTCTTCCTGAGAAGCGCTGATTTGTTGAGCAAGTAATGAATTGCGCTCCTTCTGAAGATCTTCATAACTCACTCTTAGCTTCTCAAGATCTTGCTTTCTTTAAAGAAATTCATAAGAAAGCTTCTCATGATCCGATAAGAGAGTGTTATGATGACTTTGAAGTTTGTCAAGCTTGGACTGAAGTCTTTGAAGATTTTCAGTCAAAGTTTCAGTGCGATCCATTTCTTCACCCAACATATCATCACTTTTATTTAGCATGTTTGAACCTTTTCTAAAGCCCTTTGTTGTTTTATAGCAATCTTAACAAGTTTAGAATAGCTGGGCTTAAGGTTTTCATTAGATTCATTATCACTTGATTCAGAGGAGGTATATTTGAGTACCTTGGCACCCTTTGCCATGAAGCAATAGGTGGGAGCGTAGTCACCATCGCTTTCATCAGCCTTGTTGGTGAGGTCATTTTCTTCAGTCTTGAAGATAGACTTGCTGACGAATGCAGTAGCAAGAGCTAGGCTCGCCACTCCGGATTCGGACTCCTCAGATGTCTCCTCTTCCTCATTTTCTTCAGATTCAGCCTCAGAGTCCATTTCCTTGCCAATGAATGCCCTACCCTTCTTGGAGCTGCTCTTCTTGTGATATGAAGACTTTGAGGATTTTGATGATGAAGATTTTGTGGATTTCTTCTTTTTCTTCGCATCATCAGAACTGTAATCCTTGTATTTCTTCTTCTTTGATTCCTTTTCCCACTGAGGACAATCTTGAATGAAATGTCCAGGTTTTTTGCACTTGTGACAGAGCCTCCTCTTGTAGTCACTGGGTGAGGAATCATTGCTCCTTGAGGATCTTCCAAGGCGACCACATCTTGAGAACTTTTGAAACTTCTTCACGAGCAGAGCCAGATCATGGCTCAGTTCTTCAGGATCACCAAGGCTGCTATCAGAGTCTTCATCTTCGGACTCAGATACTGCCTTGGCCTTCAGTGCACGTGTTCTGCCATAGCGTGAACCATAGAGATCTCTCTTTTCAACAAGTTGGAACTCATGAGTATTTAGCCTCTCGAGAATATCAGCGGGATCAAGTGACTTGTAATCAGCACGTTCTTGTATCATCAATGTCAGAGTGTCAAATGAGGAATCAAGCGATCTCAGCAATTTCTTCACCACCTCATGGTCGGTGATGTCAGTGGCACCAAGTGCTTGAAGCTCATTTGAGATGTCAGTGAGGCGATCGAAGGTTTGTTGAACATTTTCATTGTCGAGTCTTTTGAAGCAGTTGAAGAGATTGCGAAGAACATCAACTCGAGAGTCACGCTGAGTTGAGACTCCTTCATTCACTTTGGACAACCTGTCCCAGATAAGTTTTGCTGTCTCCAAAGCACTCACTCTACCATACTGTCCTTTGCTCAAATGGCCACATATGATATTCTTCGCTTGAGAGTCGAGTTGCTTGAATCTCTTCACATCAGCAGCATTCAGAGAAGGTGTGACTGAGGGAACACCATTTTTCCACAACATACCAGAGATCGTTATCAATTGCTTCAAGATGCATTCGCATCTTATTCTTCCAGTAGGGATAGTCCGTCCCATCGAAGGTAGGACACCCAGCAGAGACCTTGATCATACCTGCGGTCGACATAACTAAAACTCCAGGCGGTTAAACCAAAATCACACAGAACAAGGGAGTACCTTGCTCTGATACCAATTGAAATTGCGTCATATCGACTAGAGGGGGTGAATAGGCGATTTTTATGAAATTCTTCACTGAGGAATTTGCCAGTGAGCAAATTCCTTAGCGAAGAACTACTAGCAGCAGAATAAGTACTCAAAAGTAAACATAATAGAATACAAGCATAGTCATCATGATGAAATGAAGACAGGCACAGAGTACAGGAAACGTAATCACAGGATAACACAGGATGAAGACAAACAGACTGAAGAAATTGAACTGAGGAAGTTGAGAAAGTCTTTAGTCAAAGTATTCAAACACAGATATGAACAAACACACAACACAGTTATGAGGAAATGAAAGAGTTGAGGAAATAGAACCAGTAAGCTTGGTGAAGACAATGATTTGGTAGACCAGTTCCAACTGTTGTCTCAGTTGTACGTCTGGTTGGAGCGGCTGAGTATTTAAACTCGAGGACACACAGTCCCGGACACCCAGTCAAGGACACTTAGTCCAAGACACCCAGTCCTCACCGTATTCTCCTTGAACTAAGGTCACACAGACCTCGTCCAATCACTCGTGGTAAGTCTTCAGGCGACTTCCAAACCTTCAAAAACTTGGTCACTCGGCGATCCACAATTCCTCTTGGATGCTCTAGACCATGACGCCTAACCGTCTGGAAGAAGCACAGTCTTCAAAGGTAACAAGCGTCGGATCCACTCAGGATCAATCTCTTCAGTGATGCTCAATCACTTGGGGTTTGTGGGTGTTTGGGTTTTGGGTTTTTTTGGTTTTTCCTCACTTGATGATTTTCACTCAAAGTCCTCAGAGGATGGGTTGCTCTCAAATGACAAGTGTCAGTTTCTCTTGGAGCAGCCAACCAGCTAGTGGTTGTAGGGGGCGGCTATTTATAGCCTAGGGAGCAGCCCGACATGATAAGACATAAATGCCCTTCAATGATATGACCGTTAGGTGGATAGATATTTTGGGACAGCTGGCGCATAGCACAACAATGGTCGGAATTTTGAGTAGCAAAATCCTCAAGGCTATCATGTTCCTCACTGTGTAGGCAATCCGCACTGGCGAATTCCTAACTCCTCAGTCAGGAAAAATTCCTCAGAGACCAGAAGAACTTCGTCTCTGTCACTGAAGAAATTGACTGAACTATATGAGATTTCCAATGGCTTCACTCGAAGGGATTGGTAGGTATAGGATTTTGAGTTGAGCATCACATGGAAATTTTTCCTTAGTATTTTCTCGACCCCCTTTAACAGTACGGTGTTTCCTATGACTCAAGAAAGAGAAAAACAAAACTATGAAAACAAAAGTCTTCAAGCTTCATATTCCTCGCATGAATATCAAGTCTTCACGGACACACCAATTTCTTCACTTTCAAAGTCTTCATGAAAGTCTTCAGAAATACCAAAATCTTCAGTCGAAGATATTCATTTTTAGGGGTCGACTTTTCCTGTAAATATCAAACTCCTCATAGACTTATAGACCTGTGTACACTCACAAACGCATTAGTCCCTTAACCTATAAGTCTTCAATACACCAAAATCACTAAGGAGCACTAGATGCACTTACACATCACACCAATTTCTTCACTTTCAAAGTCTTCAGAAATCCAAAGACTTCAGTTGAAGAACTTCATTTTTAGAGGTCGACTTTCTCTATAAATATCAAACTCCTCATAGACTTATAGACCTGTGTACACTCACAAACGCATCAGTCCCTTAACATATAAGTCTTCAATACACCAAAATCACTAAGGGGCACTAGATGCACTTACACAAATCCACCAAAAAGAAACATAGAGAAACGTCGTCTTCTATAGTGTTTGAGGGGCACCAAATCGTCTTGTGCCTAGACATGATATATCTGAAATGATCAATGCACACGATTAGTCCGCAAAAGTATTGTCATCAATCACCAAAACTACCAAGGGATAAATATGCCCTTACACCCTCTGGTCCCCAAATCATCATCTCTCGTGTCCAATTCAAATAGGTGAATCAATTCAAAGGATGGCCATGGGTTACAATTGATACTAGGAGCCATCGATCCCTGCTTCTAGCTTAGATCATAATTTTTGGCGATAGGATGGTGGCAGATTTGTTATGCTGCCTTAATTCTGATGTGAGGTCTATTAGCTAAGTGGCAATCGGATTCTACTACCCTAGCACCGAGGAAGTCCACTTGCGCGGATTCAAGAGTAGGTATCCAAGTCCATGGCGAAGGTCTCTCCTCAAGGTGTGGTGTTGACCAAGCTGCTTAAGCAAGTTCTCAACAAGTTGATCGACTTGACAGCGTAGAGCGCTAGGCAAGTGGAGGCGCTTGTGTGGCTGCAGTCCCAGGCATACGAGATCGAGAAGAGGACGGGGGATCTAGAGGCTAAGGCGATGTTCCCTCCCTCACCGTCATCGTCACCCCAGCCACCATAGTCACTTTGGTTCTTCCTCTATTCAGTTCACTTTAGTTCTTCCTCTATTTTGTTATGTTGTTGTTCTGTGTAATCCATTTTTCTCCGAAGAACTTGCATTTATAAGAAAATTGTTGGATCAAACAACCCATACATGAATTATTCCTAAAAAATCATTCTTTCAAAATTCATATAAGAATGCTTTGAATCAAAGAGGCTCAAGGGTGTCTATTAGATTCGGTTAAAATCTTTATTTTTCACTATGGTTTTATAGTACTTGTACGATTTTATTTTCCCTGCAGATTCTAAATTGTCGTTTCCCATATATTTTGATTTTCTTTTTCTTGTGCTTTTCTCCTACAAATACTTAGGGCCCATTTATCAAAATTGTTGACTGGATACCACATTGCAGCAAGGCCCGACGCACTTTAATTCAAGGGTATTCAGCTGAATAGCCAATTTTTAGAAGAACCTGTGTGTTATCATTCCATATATATAATATCGGCAATTTTTATAAGACGGCAATTTCTAGAATTTTTTTATAAACACTTAATTTAAATAATAAACACATTAATATGAGCTATTAAATCACGAGCTAACATACTTAAATATTTGTACCCCCTGCAAACGCACGGACAATTATCTAGTCTACTAAAGACAAACTATTACACCTTCATAGTTGATATGTAGTAGTTTGATCTGTAAGTTTAGCAAAAAAAATTGCGAATATAAGTTTAGCATTTTTGTTTGTTTATAGTATATGTTAATTTTGAATGCCCATCCTTAAAATCCGGGACTCACGCCTGCCTTGCAGAATTCTCAAATGTGAAATGTAAACAATTTCAAGAGTTTAGGGTGTTTAGATTTTTTTTTTTTGTCCTGGACCTGAAGGGTGCGATCTACTATTTTGTTGCAACTTTCACTTTTTACAAGATGTAAGAGAGAGCAAGAATTCGAAAGCAGCGGACATGAAGACTAATGAGATAATAATAATTCAAAAGAAAAGCAAAAGCAAAAGCCCCGAAAAAGAAAAGCAAATGATGCCTCCCAGCTCTTCACCAAAAGCAAGCAAGGAATCGATCCGTGTTGCTTTGTTGCTTAACTAGAATGCCGGTGTTCTAGCCACTCTCGATCTTCTTGTATCAGCCTCCACACAGATTGGCCATCTCGCAAGCCGTGACATGGCAAAATCAATGGCGCTCCTCCGTCCGCGCCTAGCCGCCGCCCTGCTCGCTCTGTGCGCGTGCGCCATGGCTGCGCCGGCGGCCGGCGCCAACGTGTCGATCACGACGTGCCGGTCCTTCTGCGGCAACATCACGGTGGACTACCCGTTCGCGCTCCACGCCGGGTGCGGCCACGCGGGGTTCCGCGACCTGCTCTACTGCATCGACCGCACGCTCATGCTGCACCTCCCCTCGGGCTCCTACCGCGTCCTCGACGTCGACTACGCCTACCGCGGCCTCACCCTGCACGACCCGGCCATGTCCGACTGCCGCGCCATCGACCGCTCCCCGGGCGGCCGGGGCAACGGGTTCGTCGTCGAGCCGTGGCGCGCGCCGTTCCTGGCCCCGGACCCGGACAACGTGTTCCTCCTCCTCGGCTGCCGCGCCAGCTCGCCGCTCTTCCAGGGCTTCCCCGACCGCCACCTGCCGTGCCGGAACGTGTCCGGGATGGGGTGCGGCGACTACTACGGCTGCCCCGCGTGGGACGACTACGGGCGCCGGCCGTCGGGCGCGGCGTACGGGTCGGCCGTGCCGCCCGAGTGCTGCGCCGTGTCGTGGGGCGCCATCCGGGCGGTGAACGTGAGCCGGCTCCAGTGCGAGGGGTACAGCAGCGCGTACAGCCTCGCGCCGGTGCGCGCGGAGGGGGCCGGCGGCTGGGCGTACGGCATCCGGGTGGCGTGGGCGCTGCCGGAGGCGAACCGGGGGTTCTGCGGCGCGTGCCGCGCCACGGGCGGGGTGTGCGGCCACGACGTGGAGAGCCGCGGCGACCTCTGCCTCTGCGGTGACTGGAACTCCACCTCCAACTGCGACTCCTCGGCGGACGCCGCGCCGTCAAGCGCCGCGGCGCCTGGCGCCGCCATTGCCGCTCTTCTCTTGGCCCTTCTCGCCTCAGGTAAACATATTGACGTAGCACATTTCAGTAGTCTCTTGCATCATCTCATATATTTTTCATCATGCATTTCGCAACCTCGATCACCTCACGATTGTGGGATTAGTTGACCAACTAAACGCAGCAGACCGATCTGAATTTGGATGTCGTTTCTAGTTCTTCGTGCCTCTCATTTCATTTCCTGATAGAGATGTCGCTACCTCTGGTGCAGGATTGTCGTCCGGATCAATAGCCAACATGTGACGGTGTTCATCCCAAAGTGACCACTGACGAGCAGTTCGTGCCGCCATGATTACCTCCGCCGTCTGGTGTACCGCCGCAATACTTTTGTGTAGACAAAAACTAGTGCGACTGAAATGTTTATCTGCGGCATAAATCTTTGATTAGGAAATCAGTGTCATATTACATTCGAAGTATACCTACAAAACATATGCGAGTCACCATTTGTGTGCTTTCTGAGCTTGCTCGATTCATCATGCTTATTCGATTTTATGTGGCTCCGTTTGCATTTGTGAGTGATGCGTTGCGGTCCTCGCGGACGCGAGCACTATTTCTCATAGGAAAAGAAAGAAAACAGAGCGCCGCAGCTAGCCTACCCTAGACTCCCGTTCGTGACTAAATAGTAGGTCGGGCCTTCTTAAGTCGAAACAAGCCGCGTTTCCACTGTTTCTTTTTCGGGTTTTTCAGGTTTTCTTTTTCTTTTGTTCTTTCACTACTTTCATTGGTTTTTATTTCTCCTTTTTTTTCATTCTTTTTTCATTTTCTTTTCATGTTTTTGGTTTATTTTCTTTTTGGTTTTCTTCTCCATTTTTTGTTTTCTTTTCTTTCTTCTTCTTTATTTTTTGTTTTCTTTTTCTTTTTTCTTATGTTTCTTTTCGTTTTCACTCTACATTTTCGCATATGTCAAAAAAAAGTGATCAACATTTTTTATACACACGTTCATCATTCCCCGAATGCTTATCCAACATTTTTAAAATACTTGTTCAATATTTCATACTTTTTCAACATTTTTAGTACTTATTCAATATTTTTTAAGTATTTGTTTAACATTTTCAAATACTCGTTCAACATTTTTTTATATTTATTCAACATTTCTTTCAATATTTTTAATATTTATTGAACATTTTCACATACTTGTTTGATTTTTTTAATAGGTATCCTACTTTTTTTCAAAAACTTCTTCAAGATTTTTCAAATGCATTTTTAAAGAGTACTGTAATTTATATAAACATATAATTAAGAATATTTTAAAGTATAAAGAAAAGTACATAAATAAAGCAAAAAACGAGAACAGAAAACAGAAAAGAAAAAAATAGATGGTGACCTCCCGCGCGGCTAGGCCGGCCCATCTGGGGCTCCCCCCGACTTGAGGCTTCCCCCTATCTAACTTAAAGTGAGAAATAGGTGTGCCCCTCACGGAGGCATAAGAATATGTTTCGCCTGAAAATCAGTACGGAGCCCCAAGCAAACCTACAAAGGCCCATCAAAAGCCCAAACATGTACTGCCATGCATGTACGTATCACTCGAAAAAAATAAAAAGTGATTACACAAAAGATACACATTCAATATAACTGACCTCTCGAACTATGTCAATATAACTTACTTTCAGACAAACTCAGTCAATATAAGTGACCCTAAGGTCACTCTCCTGGATATCATCTCTCCAACCCAGTTTGTATTCGTGTTGGGGCGCTTGATCATGGATAATGTTCTGTTCGCGTACGAAATCACACATATGATTCATAAAAAGAAGGGTGGTCGTGATGGCATTGTAGCGATAAAACTCGACATGAGCAAGGCATACGACGGGTAGAATGCAACGTTCCGGAGCAAAACGTGTTTAAAAGGAGATTCTCCACAACATGGCAAGGCATCTGGCAGGGCGACTCGTTGTCACTGTGCCTCATTATCCTTTGCGTGGAGGCGTTCTCGATCTTGCTGCAGCGCGTGCAGTTGGACCATTCAATTGAAGGTATACGGATCTTTTCAGAGGCGCATAGTATTGATCGTTTGTTCTTCGCAGACGACTCCCTAATAGTCATGAAGGCTATTGTGGCAAGTGTCGAGAGATTGCAGCAGATTTTGGCTGTGTATGAAGCCCAGTCGAGATGGTAAAATAGGATAATCATCGACGTGTTTTTCAACAAGGGTGCATGTTTGCATAGGAAACAAGTACTGCCGACGCTAGGTATTCCGACAAAGTCCCGAAATGTGAGACATATCCGTTTGTCGGTTCATTAAGGGGCAACCAAGGCCAAGGAGTTTGAATATCTCAAAGAGAAAAATTGTTAGCGCATTCATGGGTGGAAGGAAAAACTTCTTTCGACGACGACATGCAAGGAAATTTTTATCAAAATCGTCGCTTAGGCTATCCCGACCTATGCCATGGTCGTGTTCGACCTGACAAAAATGCTTTGTGAGGAGATCAGCAACATGATTTGCACATAGCGATGGAGCCAGCATGATAGGAAAGATAAATGTCATTGGGTTGGATGAGAAAAGATGACGAAATCAAAGCATGGAGGCGGTCTGGGTTTCCGAGACTTACACATTTATATGATAATGTTAGTGAGGCAAAGCTGGTGGATGTTGCGGCACCCCAACTCCTTATGTGCCTGAAAACTAGGTAGTATATGGGATGTTCTTTTCTCGAGGCCATGAGCAAGTCGCGTATTTCATATGTATGGCGCAATATCCTACGTGGTGTGACCTCTTATAGGAAGGAGCTGTGTGGAGAATTGGAGACAACTCATCGGTTCAAGTGTGGTCCGACGCATGGATACCTAGGGAGGACTAGACGATCGGTGGCATACCATGGGCTGATAATAATTTCCAAAGTAGTTGAACGAATGAATCTTTTTACGGAGAGCTGGGATGTGGAACTTGTTTGCAAGCTTTTCATCGAGGAAGATGCTCATTTTGATCTTCCCGATCCCTACTAGGTCGGGCATGTAAGACTTTATATCATGGCATTACGATAAATAGGGGATATTTTCAATCAAATCAGCGTATCAGCTAGGGGTCAGCATACGGGACAAGAGTCTGAATCATGTTGCTAGCACATCGTTTTTTCCAACCTCGAGTGACTCGATAAGGAACAAGATATTGGTAGATGCAAGTCCCAGGTAAAGCCAGGCTGTTTAATTGGTGTCTTGCTCACAACAGATTGCCCAGTAGACTCAGTATAAAGAGAAAATAAGCTAGATATCATCTGCCCTATGTGTATACGGTTGGATGAAGATGGGGATAATCTATTTCATTAAATGCGAGATGTTGAAGACTTTATGGAGCGAGCAGAATCTTGGAGACGTCGGGCAACAACAATATGAGTGTCCTACCACAAAGGAAGTCTTGCACCAGTTCTGTTTTTTTTAAATACATGTTGAATTTTTTTAATACACGCTACACTTTTTTCATATAAATGTGAGATATTCGGGTACACTATGAACATTTTTCCAATACATTATGACTTTGTTTTCAAATACATGTTTCAGCATTTATTAATACACATTGAATAATTTCTTCGAGTGGTACGAAACATTTTTACATTGTATAAACATTTTTTTAAATGTCATGAACATATTTCTGACTGCGCAAATATTTCTTTAAATTTTAGGAACATTTTTTAAATGTCATGATCATTTTTTGAATCATACATAAATTTTAAAAATTATGCAAACATGTTTAAATGTGACAGACATTATGAAATTTCATAAAATTTGTTTTTGAATGGTACAAACATTTATTAAGATTGCATGAACAAAATTTCCGCTTCCATTTGGCATTATTTAAATGTGCCATCAACGCTTTTAAGTGAAGTAATTATTTTCATACACATCTGTAAAAAAATTGAATATAAATAAAAGAAAGAAAAGGTTGAAGAACAAAGTGCAGCTTGTAGTGCACCTCTTGCACTGTTGGGCCTGGCCCATTTAGGATTTGCTACAAAGATGCGCCCAACGCAAATGCAATCATCTACTTTAAGTGCGTCCCCTAAAAAACATTAAATTTTTTTTGGGAATTCTCGCCAGTCTTTATTAAACCAACAAAATGTTTGTGGGTACAAGGTTTAGGTTGTGAGGCATGCCCAGCCAGACATGACGACCAACCGAAAGACTACTAGCAAACTTGGCGAGATCATGAGCCTCGAAATTAAAATTTCTACGTTCGAAAACAAAATTGCAAGAAAGAAAAAGACTCTTCCGTTCTGATATTTCATGTAGAATCGCTGCATGTGGTCCCCTGCTTCCGGAGTTGATGTCCGCGATCACCCCTTGACAATCATTTGCAATGCGTAGCCTGTGGATGTTGAGGTCTTCGGCCAGGGCCATTGCCTTTCTGCATGCATATACTTCAAGGGTCAAAGGATCTGTGATGCCACTGAACACAACAGCCAATGAGCCAAGGTATTCTCCTGTGTGATCTCGACATATTGCAGCCGCCACACCCATATTACCATCACCAGAAACGGCCCCATCCGCGTTGATCTTTGCTACCCCCTCCTCAGAAGGAAGCCATCGAGGAGCAGTCGATGGTTGTGCCACAATTATGCGCGCATGTCTGGACTGTTTAGGGATAGTTTGTAACTCTTGAAGATAAGAGTTCACAAAAGAACTAGTTTGTTGCGGACTCTGGAAAATGTTTTCATGGATCGCCCTATGCCTTGCAAACCAAATGGCCCACGGGGTCACTGCCATTTTTGTGAACTTGTCATGGTTCAAAGTATCATAGAGATCAAACAGCCAATGCTTGGCACTTGACTGAACATTCTCCCTCATTCTGTCAACAATCTCCTCATCTGATAACGCCCATGTACATCTAACCATAGTGCAAGAGACAAGAGCGTGTCTCCATGAATCTTCCCCTCCGAACAGAGGACATGCATCTTGCACTGACATGTTTCTATTTCGAAGAACATCCGTTGTCAGTAACGAATGTCGTGCCAGCCTCCATAAGAACACTCGAACTTTGGATGGAACTTGCAGCTTCCAGAGAGAGCTCCAAGCCTTCTCTTCTGATGAGGTTTTTGAGGGGCCCGCGCGCCCTTCTAACCAACTCTCCCTTTCTATCTTTGTGCTGATAATCATTCGGTAGATTGAGCTAACCGAGAAATTACCTTTCTTATCCGGATACCATGCCCATGAGTCAGGAACATCTCGCATGCATATAGGTATTTTTAGGATTTCGTCCGCATCAACTGGAAAAAAACACTAAGTGGAAATTGACCCCAGATGCTTGAAGGCCAGCTACGTGTGTTGGCCCATTTCGAGATTTCTGTTTTTTCTAGGTATTTGCATGTGCATTGCTACGGGGTATAAATATTAGTACATTAGCCCACAATTTACATGTGTTTATTATATGATTGTGTAAATAAACATTTATCAAATCCTATCCATGATTTTACATTGTAAAATACTTATTGAGTTATCAAAAAATAGTTTATTTGATAAGTCAATAAAAGATGTGACAATTAAGGCGGTTTCAAGTAGTGATCATTAGGAAAAATATGGAATGTTGGATGAAGCACTCCGTCTGGCAGTAAAAGGAGCGTTGCTCTTTTTTTAAGTAGTAAGATATTCTAATTTTCTTATCATCTTGTTTTTGTCTTTTACCTTTTTATTTTTGGGGGCTAGGCGGTGGGGTGAATACTTGAGCATTTTTCTTCAAAACATGAATAACTTTTTGGAATACACAAACTCCTTTTTTAAAAACAAACGGACATTTTATAACATGAGGTGGACAACTCATTTTAAGTACTCCTGTATGAAGAATGTTTTTTAAAACATGAGGTGGACAGTTCATTTTATAAATACTCCTATATGAAGTTTTGTATTAAGGTATAAGAATACTTTGCCAATTTTTCAAGATATGGAAGATTTCATTTATTCTAAGCTGGTTCTAATAATATTTTTAATCTATTAGATAAGAATATATCACCCAAAATAAAAATAAACTATAAGCTATGTCGTGATCGGGTCGTGCTAGTGCCTGGTAGGGAGCTTTCGTGTGTTTGTATGACAAAATCCATCGCCGCAAGCATAGAACAAGTGGTTGTTTTTGTTCAATTCTTTAAGATAAACAAAAATTTGAGAATCAATGAGTTTTTGGATCAAGTTCCATATTTGACGATTCAGTGTCTCTTTTATGTGAATTACCCTTTTAGTGGGAAGCGACATTATCATAGATAACGAGATGACTTTGTCAACTTCAAAGCTCCACAACCCGAATCGGATCTTCAGTAGGCTGTGTGAGTGTGTCTGTAGTGGTGTGAGTTGCACACATGTTCTTTTACTAGTGGTTGGGGCCCGCCAATGGCGGGCCTCCTAAGGCGTTCCTATGCGGCCCTATCTTGACTCAGCACATTTTTCTGTCTTGTTTGATCCCTAATCTCAACTCATGTAACCTTTCTTTACATGTCTAAGAGAAACACCGATCCTGCTAATCGATGGGACAAAGCTTATCAGGTTGCTACAAGTTTACAACCAATTGGTCATTATTGTATGATTGGGTGCACACATCATTTGGTTGGAACACTTCCCCAAGAAAATTCAAGAGTAAGGTTAGACCTTATCTAGTCAAGAATAAAATGACATCAATATCAACACATTCACTTTGCACCTCAAGGCAATGGGAGAGGTTAACGCAGATCATATAATGAAAAGATGTATGAGCAGGACGAAGACACTTGTTTTATAGTCTTGACATATATGAGGATATACCATAAGTTACATGTAAAAAGTAGCAATGGGCTTATAATATAGTTTCTAGAATAATCTTCAATGAGAAATAAACTTGGTAGGGTAAACAATGAATTTATGATCTTTAAGCTTTAGCCGACACATCAGTCTTTACAACCTTAAAATATACTGATCTAAAATATTCATAGCTTGAAAGAGCAAGTAGATTTCCTACAAAAAAATAAATAGAAAATAGTTAGGCGTGGTGACTGGTGAGTGGACAGACACATTAGTGTGGTCAAAAGGAACAACAACATTTTAACATGCCTACAAAAAAAACGGGAGGACACTGTAATATCATGCAAAGAAGAAATCACCTCAGACACTTCTCCCTTTTTAGGAGAACCGTATCAAACACCTGAGTTGTACAAACCAAAAATACGAAATTAGCAACTCTCGGTACTTCCTTCACATTCAGTTATATGAGTTCCATCATTTACAACCTGCAATATTTAACTCTTGCTAGTCCTTAGAGCTAGAAGTACACATATTAGATTGGGAAGATCACATTCAGTTAGTCCAAATTAATCAATGAACTACTCAACTAAGTTTGCTTGTGTAAACAATAATATGCACCCATCAATGATCTGGCTATGCAAACAACTATAATTTATAATTTTCTAGGATCCTCGGGTCTGAGTATACCTTCACTAAACTGCTGCTCAGGTTGGTCACCTCGGATCACATCAGTGCCTACAGCACTTTCAATAACAGACTTGCTAAAACTTCTTACTACTGGCACGCTTTCCTGCAAAGTAGGTTCGATCAAAGAGCATCAAGGGAGAGTGAGTACCTAAAAATTCTGAAGATCTAGAACGTAACCTCCTGCAGGCGGCACGCCGGACGAAAGGGGGCAAGGCTGCTGGATCAAAATCTCGACGTCCTCTGTCATCCCCTAGTCAGACTACTCAACTTATTTTCATAGTCCTGAATTAAATTTTAGAAAAATGAAATTTCATGATTACATAGATGAGATGGTCTAGAAGTAGGGCACTGGAAGAAAGGGGAAGGAAAATATCAGGAAGAAGAGAGGAGGGTGTGTACCTGCGTCAACAACACAGTCAAGTATACGGAGAAAAGGTCCGCCGTGCACTTGCCTCAACACGACAATTAATCGAAAGAACTATCCTCTGCACCTGTAGCGCTCAGTCCTGTAGATAGTCTAGTATTTAAAACAACTCCATTCTAACTGCAAGAATACACATTGTCGCTAGTGAGCAGAACCATGGCTCCACATCCATACTGATCTTATTGACATTTAAATATAAACATGGATAGTTAGAACCACACAAAGTACCTGCAGTAGTTCAGGCTGCATATCGAGCACTTAAGTACCAATCTGGTCAGCGATTACAGTGGCACACATTGATGATGCTCAGTGTTGGTGGTTCAGTTCTAGCATATGCACAGAGAAATGAAATCACCTTATAGCATCTAACATGTATTCGTTGTGGTACTGTATCCTCTTATCATCTTGAAGACATATTTCAACCTATCATGCCTGCCATATATAAGTAGTTAATTATCACTGACAATTTATTTAAGGGCAAAAATCTTATCGGCAGGGAACTATACAATCTTCAGCGACTTACCATTCTTAGTAATGAACACAGGCGGATTTCCATACTTCTTCTTAACATGTTTCACCAGACTGAACATTCCCTAGGGAACTAACTATGTGCAGCAAACTCAATGCTGCCTGAAAGTAGACAAATATTTGTGTATTATCAATTGAACATGTGATTAAATAAGATAGCAAACAAAAGTTTAGAGAAAACCTGAAGCTGCAAGTATATCGTTTTTCCTATTCTCTTTCCATGCCTGTAAGCTGCATAGCACATGGAGAAATCAGTAATGTTGACACTGGATTATGGGGATTATCATATGTTTTTTCATCATGACTGACAGAGATGAGATGACTGCAGCATCCGTTGAAGCATCATTCATGACAAGTTTTCTGACGTGCATCCCGTCGTTCCTAGCATATAATGTTGTGTAGTGGTTTATGCCTATCAACAAAAGTTAGATCAAATTGAGTGTGTTTGCATACAGATTCTGAATATGCAGAAAGGGTGTTACATACTATCCAAGATTTTGCTGTCCAGCTTAATCTTATACTGGTGGCAATAAAAAGAAAAGCATCAAAGGATTAGTACCAGAAGTAAGTTCCTATGTTTATCATATCTACTTTTACAAAGTAAGGATGCCTATTCCTTATATGAACTGATACTTGAACTTTGTATCTGACACTGAGTACATAAGAGCTCAATTTCAGCGATGTACATTCAGTAATGTGTATAAATGTCATGCAAATACAATTGTATTCAGTAATGCTATGAAAATGTCAAATTTTTTTGCATGGAAAATGTAAGCAGAACACCTTCTACTTCTAATCTTTGTATGGAAGTGCATGATAAAATCAACAACACCTACAAGTCAAACTGGGCGTGCCTTATCCATATGCTGCACCAAGCTCTGCATCTCCAACCTCAACTACAAGACAATGTCTCCAAGGTAAAAAGGACCATCCTACTTCTATAAGTTTGCCCACGAAAATAATATATTTTGTACAGTTTAGCGCAAGGAGAGAGGAGCAGGGAAATACCAGTGGCGGCAGCGGTGGTGGCGCGATCTTGGCGGAGTATACCCCGGCGGCGGCGGGAGTCGACGCAACTGCAGTCGATCTGCGGTGGAGGAGGGAATCTAAGGGACGACGACGGTGTCCGCTTCAAACTGGAACCTATAGGCGCATGGCACAATGAAAAGCAACCAATCAATATCACTGGATGGCTGGATGTAACACAGGACGAAGGGTGGATTCTGGGTCTAGTTATACGTCTTAAATTAAATCAACAATGCCGCCATCTACTCAGTTTGCCTAGTTCACAAATTCTATTTCGGTGAATGGCTCCCCCGCGTGAAGCTTGAGGGCAACATCACCAACAACCTGCACACAAAGGCAGAGCAAAATTCAGTACGAGAGGAAATGGTAAATGGTCACACAAGTCAGCCAGCTTTAATTCTTTTGCGTCGAAGATTTCAATGATAATACACACAGTTAATGATGATGGTGGTGACTTCCTTTATTAAGAATGAAATGATAATGCACATGACACGCCTATCTAAGCAGGGGTTGAATGAGGTGTCCTTCAGTTCAAAGTAATTCTAGGATATCGAAAAAGGAAGCAACAATCCACAAGGAAAATCATGAATTTATGCGCAAAGAGAAAGAGGAGGTTGCTAAGTGGCTAATATCAATAAAGAATAAACCATTTTGTTTAAGCATATATGTTCTTGTTTACTGATGCTTTTAGTCATGAGAAAAAAAGTTCTTCCAACAGAATACTGCCTTTTCATACCAGGCCTGTGGCCAGGAAAGCTGATCATCCAAATTGGCACTGTGATGTTTAAACAGTGTGCTCATGAAGCCAATGAGGTAGCTCATAAATCATATGATTCTAGTGCTAGTTTTGTTTGGAAAGATGATCCACCAGACGTATTATAGAGGCTAATGTAATTGATGCTACCTAATGATATTAAAACGTCATAGTTGGCTCAAAAATAAATAAATAAATGTGGCGCTTCTGAATCTAGAAGTTCTTTTAACACAAATAGTATAATGTCACTATAGGAGTTGTCAAGATATAACTACTAGCGACAACTACATGATTGGTAAATGAGAACCAACTCTGTGTATTGCAAAGAAACAAGTGCAAACCAACTCTGTGATTCCTGCAACATGTGGTGTTATAATAACATTTGGAAATTTCAGAATTGGATCCTCTGGATCGAATGGCTCCGTCCAAGCAACATCAATGCCTAAACCACCTAAATGACCTGACTCAAGGTGATTAAACACAGCCGTATAGTCCAGTAGGCGCCCTCTGGCAATATTGATGAGATATGATCCCTACAAGAACATGGCAGTTATTGAGAATGGGAGTTCTGCTGTCAGGTGCATACTTCACAGTTTTCCAAAAATCAAAAACAGATCCTATATGTAGATTGCAAAATAATATATGCACTCTGTAAGTTTTTGTCATGAAATATGTCCATTTATGTGTGTGCAAGGAGAGAAATACTAAAATATCAACTCTATGCCATGAACCTTAGTTCATGATGGATAATACCGCCAGCCCGGTACGGCTAGGTTGATAGTGGAGGACAGGCTCGAAGATAAGGCTGATTATTTCTTGTTTCATTAATATATTCTAAGAGGATCTTCTTTACATAGAGCCAAACAATAAAAAACAGGATATCTTATTTCTGCTGGCGTAAGGGCCAGGTTACAAGATATCTTCCTAATTTAAATAGTTAAAACATCCCATAATTTGTGCCGATTGGGGTCGGTTATGCCTGTCACATGTGTTTCTGCAGCAAGTTTTTTTTCCGATACCGGTTTTCTTTTTTGGAATGGGCCGGAAGAACCGAATTGCGATAAATCTCGGAAATCTCAGAATTATTCCGTCTGAACGTATTCAAACAAATTCTTGATTTTTTTTGCGTCACAATATGTAATTTTAACCTGGCACACACACATACTCTCACGGATTCCACTGGTCACCTCGCACATGCCTTTTTTCCGTGTGGGGTGTGGGTTTTAACCCTCGCTGCTGCACTATTTTGCTATGCACCATTTACAGCTGAAGAAGCTGCAAACATTGATGGGACAATAGGGGAATCCCCAAGACCTCCAAGGGTGTAAGTTATGGACCTCACCACCACACGAGGCAGTGAGTTGTGATAACATATGCATACAGAGCCTATTTGACAGTCTTAGCATTTGAATTCATTTTTTTTTCAAAAAAGTCGAACAGTTACACTGTTTCTTGGGGGTCAGCGAAAGTTCTGTTCGGTTACCACTCGGAAAAAACCTTGATCTGCAGTGGTGCACACACACGGCACCCTTTTTGCGGGGAACACACGACGCTTTTTTTTTGCGGGGAACACACGACGCTATATGTATGCATTTCTTTATAGACTTTACCAAAAGAGCTGTACATACAGTATCATTCCACGAACGTCTATGAATATTCTTGATATCTTTTCCTTTTGAAAACTTGGAGCAGCACGCTTGTTCTTTGAAACAAGAACATATGCTCCTGGGATCACTTTGGCATTTTCTGATGGTTACTCCAATGAATACACCAGCACAATCTGATCCTCCAACACTATTCTAAGATTAATGTTTCCTCATATACAAATTTTCTTCTTACAGGATGAATCAAGAATGATGGCTTATTTATTCCGTAAAATAAATAAATCTCAGAAGAAGATTTAAGAAATGAGAAGATGTAAATCTCCTACGATGCAGACAAGTATATTGGAGAAAAATACATGTACCTTTTTCAAAGCTGACAGGAACTTGTGATCCACAATCCCAACCTATAAATATTTATAGCTTAGTAACCGCCTAACTGAAGTCAAATAGAGATATTACTGGCAGAATTTTTATTAAATAAATGAACAAAGAGAAGAATTAACTGATTCATTGTTTAACGTCATGCAAGTTATAACTATGTCAGCTTCTCGAACGAGTTCATACATATCTTCTGGACCACCTTTCTTGTCAACCAGCCCATCAAGATCTGCAATAGCAATATTTTGAGAGAGGAAGATAACACAACATCTAATAAGGGAATGATACTGCAACTACTGCAGCTTACCACAAGACACTGTATTTGATGACCAGTTTCTTTTTGTAGCAAGAATTTTCACTCCAAATGGTCTTAGTCTCTTGGCAATTTCCATGCCAATGGCTCCGAACCCCAGGATAAGTATCTAGCATAGTAAATACAAGTTTCTACTCAAATGGGATTTTTCTTGTGGAAAGTAGATAAAAGTAACAGTATCTAGCACAGTAAATACAAGTTTCTACTCAAATGGGATTTTTCTTGTGGAAAGTAGATAAAAGTAACTTATACACGAAAAGCATACTGTTTTCCCGAATATTGCTTCTCCAACTGGAAGGCCCAAGTCCTTCTGAATGACAGCAGTATCCATTTCCTTCTGCAAATTATGGCCAAAGTCCAAAACATGAATATTCCATTACAACTGACAGAAGTAACTTATATTTATTAAACTAAAAAAACTTATCTTCCAAATGATGGAAGCTACAAAGGTAGCTTATTTAACAAAAAACTGAGTGAATATTCGGTACAAATATATGCAACATGATGAACCATGGCTTGAAATCAGTGTCCGATTGCCTAAATTGTTGGATATTGTACTAAGTAGGATCCACGTGAAACAGAAACCATGTTTAATAGGCTCATCATGTATTTTTTTCCCAAATTTCTGCAGCTTGCAAGCCCTTTTATCAAATCCAGCGGCTGTCGCATCAGCAGCTCAAACTGGAACCTACAGGCGCATGGCACAATGAAAAGCAACCAATCAATATCACTGGATGGCTGGATGCAACACAGGACGAAGGGTGGATGGCAGGGAGGGAGGGAGCAACGCGATACCTCGAGCAGGAAGGGGTTGGGGCCGGGGAGGGGGGAGGTCGAGGGAGCGCGCGAAGCGCGCAGAGCTGAGCAGCCTCTCGCCGTAGCAGGAGAGGTCCATGCCGCCGCCCTGGATGATGAGCAGGAAGACGAGCAGCGAGGGCCCGGACTCGAAGAGCTCGCCGCCGCACTCCTCTTCCTCACCTTGGACAGCGGCCGCGATGTCGACCTGAGTCTGGCAAATCGACAGATCAGACGAAAGTGGTCCCACCGTGCTCGGCAGCGGCGTCGCGGCCCTCCTTCCGCTGCCGTACTCGGGGAAGAAAGGGAGGGGTGAGGAAGCTGGTGTTCGGGCCGGTGCTGGCACTACAGCAAGGAGCCGGTGGTGGAGGCGGCGGAGCTCGGGGCGGGGATAGAGGCGGCGTACTGTGGTGCCGGGCGGCGGAGGAGCTGGGGCAGTGGCGGCGGCAGCCTAGGGAAGGGAGGAAAGGGGAGGTTGCGTGTATAAAGAGAGAAAGAAAAGAAGGCACCGACGTCCTGCGCTTTTTTACTTTTTTTTTTCTCACTAACACAGTAAAATTGACGAGGTGGAATGCGCGAGGAGGTGCCCTTGATGCGCACCTTATTGTTTTGGATTTTGCAATTGATGTTTAGAGAAAACAATAAACTGAGGAAAATTGCTGTGTTATTCAGTTTTTCAGTTCTTTGAGAAAAAATATAAAACTGAGAAACTAAGATTTTTTTGTGTGGCAAATATGCAACTTTTTTTAGAAAAGGAGGATGCACCCCCGGCATGCATCTCGACGATGCATACGGCCACTTTATTAATTATTAAGCACAAAAGACCTTACAAAATAGTACATCAGTGAGCCTGAAGCCACCATCTAGGCAATATCTGTCGCTACTCTTATCCCCTTGATGCAGTAGTGCCGAATGTCCGAGCCTAATACCAAACAAACATCGCACCAAATCCTAACATCTAATGTCGGATGCCCCGTCCTAGCCACATACCGGGACTGTGTCACACACCGGTCCGGCGCACTCACCGAGGCTGCCGCCGCCTTCTTCCACCGATCCATCTCCAGAGCAGGCACTGACGCACAGACCTTGCCAGGCCTGCCGTCGACGCCACCATGGCGCCAGACAGCTCGACCACCCTGCGCTCGTCCATCCAGCTGCATCCGTCATCGAAATGCAGCTGCACCATGCCGCCAATACTCGTCGCCAATGACGCGGTAGATACAACGCCGCACCACCTAGCAACCTCCGCACCATCGCCACTGCTGGAGCTACTCGGAGCCCACCATCCACAACATCTCTCTCCCGAACAGCTCCTCCCAAGATGACGCCTCCATGGAGAATACGACGCGCAGGACGCCGCCGCTGCACAATCCAGACTGAATTTTGGACTTTCGTCCGGGAGGGGTTCAGGAGTGGATAGGGGGGACCTCGGCTTCGCCTCCAGGAAGGGTAATGGCGTCAAGTGACGTCGCCGATGCCGGGCCGAACACGCCGACCAAAGTTTCCTCCGGTCCCCATCCTATGCCACCAAACCTCCGTGTACTCCTGATCCGGCAAGCCACGATCCGAAACTCGTGAAGATGAAAGAGCCATGGGGCTCAACCCACCAGAAAGGAGGATCGAGAAGAACTCTTCGTAGATCTCCAGACGCCGAATCCAACGATCCGACGTGGCCAGCGACGATCATCACCACCCCGTGGCGGCCGACGGAGTCCGAAGATAGGATCCAGATGGATCCGATCTGGATCCGGCGGCACCCGCGACCACCGGTCAGGCCAACGCAGCCACCACCTCAAGACACGCAGGTCGCCACCGCCGCGCCGCGCACGACGTCAATGGGAGACCCGCCCGCCGCGCCGCCGGACCCCACGTTCGCCCGGCGTTCCTCCGGATCCCGCTGTCCCGCGCCAGCCAAGACGGAGAGGATGGGGAGAAGCTCCGCCGCCGCCCAGCCGGCCAGGCTTCGCCCGGTGGCACTGTGGATGGCGGCGAGGAGGGAGAGAGGAGGAGGAGACTCGAGGGGTGGCGGCTAGGTTTTCCACCGGGTCGCCCGCGGGGGCGACGCGAGGGGCGAGGAGCAAGGTTCTCTGCAGCGGCAAATGAGTAGGCGTTGGGACCAATCAACTGAGAAAACTCATTGCATTTTTTCGGTTTTCCAGCCTATCAAAATTAACAAGCAAGGAGACAAAGAAGCTTTGGTGGGACTTTTTCAGTATTTTTTTAGTTTTTGATGTACAAATATGTTCACTACGGTTCAACAATTGCAGCATATGCATGGCCGTGTTGTAAACAACCCTGGCCTGTCACACGTGTTGGCCCCTGCGTTTTGGATTTCGGTTTGAGATTTTTTTCATCCCAGGGCGAGATGGCCAAATTTCGGCCGTTTTTAAAAATTTCGGTTAAAATTTGACCAATATTTGACTGACGTTTGACTAAAATTTGATCAAAATTTGTTAAATTTGACCAATTTCGGCTGAAAGAGACTTTTCGCCCTAGGCCAAGATGGCCAAAATTCGGCCGAAATCTGTTTTTCTCGGCCGAAAATCAAAACACAGGTTGGCCCAGCTAAAGCATTTACGATCATTCGTATGCACACTAGTAAGCATGCACGTTCAACGCACGTCTCAAATAAAACAAGTTTATATGCTTTTTTACAAAAAATTTAGATTGATCCGAAATGTTGTTTTATCTTTCAATTTGTATTTACAAAAAATGTGACATATTTCTGATCCAACACGTGCTAATTTTTATTTCAGTGAGTTCTTTTACCAAGCCATTTAAATGTGTCTTATGCACAACGATATGAGCGCGTGTGTAACACATGATCCAGAAACATGTTTTCGCATAAAATTCACTGTCACATAATAATTGTATTATAACTATTACAAAAATATATTTTAAAAACCGCAACTAAGCATGTCTTGAAGGTCCACTTTTTGAAGCAATGAAGGTCCATCTATAGATGCGATCAATGATGCTTCGTTCAATGTATGGGATATTGTTTTGAGCTTCGTTCTCTTCATACTTTAAAAGATGCACCAAAAATTGCTTCCTCAGCTGAAAACCATCCTACATATGCATTATACAACATTGTTGTAACAAGTTGCATGTGCAATGTGTATACAAATAAGCATAGTGTCAATACTTACGTTAGGTATGGGGAAATATAGTTTTCCATCGCATAATGAGTGCATGTAATTAAAAACCAAATAACCGGACAGGGCACTGCATGTATGAAATAAACACATAATGTGAGTCGAATGAATCAATTAATATTGTAATGCGTTTAAAAGATTCATACCAATGTGAATTTGTTGGAGCAACAGGAACTATGCATTCCCATTTAGAGATATCATCCTTGAATGCAGGGTTTGCAACTTCAAGCGCAAGGTTTAGGTTGTCGACCACAATTTTAAGTACATTATTCCCCAAAGTAGGTATTGGTATCGGATCAAAAATTGAGACAACTTTTTTGTTTTGATCCAACACAAACGATAGAAATAGCCCAAACATATACCAAGGCAATAAAATCTGCAATGATGAGATAGTTTAGAAATAAATGGAATATTAGTTAAGACCAAACAAAGCACTGTTAGAGATGAAAAATTAAAATCTTACCGTATTACATTGTGAGATATGATAATCATTACTGTCAGGCCAACTATGAAACAACCGTTTCAATGTAGCAATTTCCACATTTTCACGATGACTTGAGTCTCGTGCATAGTGGAACATCGACTAAAATAAGAATGAGAAAATATTAGTGCAATGAGAAAAAATGTAATACATGATTATAGTAACTTACACAAAAGTTCAGATCCATATAGTGAAATGGAATGTCTCTGAGAAGCTGGACTTCGTGGCGCGCTAGTATCCGCACAGCCATATTAAAGCAATGTATATCCATGTATTCATCATTGTTCAATATGTTTTTTATTTGTCTCAAATTTAAGCTAATAGGGTGCGGATCAGAACTTTTCACCCATTCGCTCCTGTAAAGTTGAAATACTTTAATGACATCAGAGTAATTTATTGGAATAATACAAAATGAATTAAAAAAATATGGCTTACTCTAGTAGAGCGACATCATCAACCATGCTGATGAACAAGCATAGTTCATCTATTAAATCATCGTTTGTTGGTTTGACAGACGATGAAAGTATAAATGATTGCGAGATTAGCTCGACTTCTCCTGATGTATTTGATGTTTTGAAATTCTCAGGAGGTGTATCCAAAATCATACATTCCGTGGGATCTGTGTTGTTGTCGTCATCTTCCATGTCTCGATTTCTTATGTTATCATCATTCAATTCCGAGTCCACTAAAATGACAGCTAGTTTTGTTCTAAAATCTGTCATATGTTTCTATTAAAATAGTAATAAGAGTTAAATAGTGATACAACATAGAATAAGTATAATGATACAGAGTGAAAAATACCTGTGTTGGAATGTCATACAAAATATTTCCTGTGAAGTACTCCATAAAATTTATCATCCACAGACCACAAGATGACCTGCATGATTACAAAACTCAAATTTATCATCCACTTTTATCATTTTCAAAGGGATTCATATTATTTTTTTAAATCATCAAATGATCATGATTATAACAAGCCGCGATGAAAACAAAATTTCACCCATGCAGCATGTGAACCGGACATGCCCTTTGAAATCTAAAGACATTTGGATTTTGTTTGGAAAAAATGCCACACTCACTTACAATGGGTCACTGGCTTAGTAGAGATTAAAAAAAACTGAGTCAACCTACCACCGCCCCCTCCCCTCACGCTTATCTTTTCACCATTCTTCACTCAGTCCTCCAAATCCACAGCCTGGCCGCCCCTCCCCTTCCCGATCCCCATCCACAGCCGCCGGAGCTCTCTGCTGGCCGCACCTCTCCTTCGTCAGCAACGCCGGCGGACGCGCAGGCCCCTGCTTTGCCCCGCCCTCCCCCTTCGTCAGCAACGCCGGCGGACGCGAGCGCCCCTGCTCTGCCCGTCCCTTCTTCCTATCCGGTGCCGCTGGGACCCTCCTTCCTCCTGGCGACGGCGGGGCGCTCGAGCCGGGCATGCTCGCCGGCGACGCCGGGGCCCTCCCTCCTCCTGGAGACGGCGCTGCGCTCGAGCCGGGCATGCTCGTCGGCGATGCCGGGGCCCTCCCTCCTCGTGGCGACGGCGGGGCGCTAGAGCTGGGCATGCTCACCAGCGACGCCGCGGTTCGCTCGTGCTGATGCACTCGCCGCGGCAGGAACTTCCCTCCCCCTCCACCCTGCTCGGGACGCCATGAAGGTCCGGTTCCGACTGTTCTTCTCCCCTCAATCAGGATGCTCTGCACTCTGACCCCATCTTGATTACCCTGTCCGTTTCGGTCAGGAGCAGGAGCAGTTGCTGCTGGAGACCTCCATCTTGATTAGGATCACCACGATGACCTCTGCGTGCTGTGCTTGGGACCCTCCCTATGCTTCTCGTCGCTCCTCCGGGTCCAGGTTAGTCTCTTCGACCCCGCCGCCTGCTGGTCCCCGTCAAATCGGTGCATATGTGTATACTTTCAGCTCGTATACTTTGACATATCCATGCTTTACTCTTGCTGTGCAGAAACTTCTTTTGTGCTGCAACTAATGGGGAAATACAAAAATACAAATAATGTCAATTACTTTGAGCCTTTGAGTTAGAAGGTATACCAATCTCTTTGCAGTGTGCTCTTAATATACTCTTCTCTTGGCCATGCTGAGATGTTTAAGTCTTTCCACTTATCAGTATTTAGTTCCATTTGAAGCGATGCATATTCGAATACATTTTCCAGTCCTTTGAGCTATTGAATGAATAAATGACAAAGTATTAGCATCACAACTGAACAAGCCCAGAAATCGTCTTATCAAAAGATGGTGTAGTGGGACTAATGACTAACCATAGCAGTGAGGTCTTTGCGGCTCATTCCTGGGCCCAGCGAGTCGAGCACCTGGATGCATCGCTGCCCTGTATTTATAACTGCTAGGTACCGATGGAAGTGTTCAATGTTAACTGGAAGGAATATCTGAAAATAGGGTTTTTGTTAGTCTAGGTCCCATATACAAACATTCGTCCTTGATTGAATTCATAGTAATATGTATGGAACTGAGACTCACCCCATTTTCTAAATAAGTTTTAGCTCTGTTTAATACCCACCTTGGCGCGTCATCCCGTATAGAGCTAAATTCCTTTATCATCTTAGAGATGCATGCATTTTCTAAGAACACACTTCCACCTGACCTCATCTGTAGATGCTCTTTAGCACTTATGCAATGTATGTATGCGTCTATGATCTGCAATATTAAGTGCACACCTTGGTTATAGGAGAGAATAAAAACTCATGTTAAAATAGCATTGTCTTGTCTATATATACTTACTTCGTCGCCAAGAAATTCTTCGGGGAGTAATAAACGTTCTAAGTGTCGTCTTTTGAGATGTGAGTCATCGATGCTCACTAAATTTCTTTTACCGTTCGGTTCAGACATGATATTTTCAATCACGGACCAATCATCGCCGGTGCAGACGTAATCTATCATGATGTAAGTAACAACATTTAGTAATAACAAAGAAAATAAATGTAGCAAAAGCAGGGCATAGAAATTAAATGTAGCAAAAACAGGCATAATATATCATGATGTAAGTAACAAAATTTATTAATGATGACCACAAAAATAAATTTAGCAAAAGCAGGGCATAGAAGGATTTGTCCGTGCCTTCTGGAGCGACCACGTAGTCTTGTGCCTTCTTAGGTTTGTTATGCAGTCGGACAGGCTTCCCTGTCTGCATAGGCATTGCCAGCTTGTGTACTATAATTTCTGCCCCTTCCCTGCCGGACGTTTGTTCTAATTCTTCGTCCTTAGGGGCATCCATTTGTTCACTTGTTTCGTTGTCGGTTAATTCCTGGGAGCAACATTACAAAGAATGATCCGTATGCAGGATTAATAAAGGATTAATAATATAATTAAGAATTAGAACTATCTGGGACATATTTGGAGAAGATGCCTGTGTCACTTTGGAGACTTCGGAATCAGTGTCCTGCGTGCTCTTCTCTTTCTCCAGTTCATCTTTGTTGGCTATTCCATTTGATTCTGCCAGCTTGCCCCCTATAGTTTCTGCCCCTTCGGTGCCGAATGTTTGTGCTAATTTGTCTTCATGAGCTGGCTGCATTTGTTTACTTGTTTCGTTTAAGGTTAATTCCTGAGAGCAACATTACAAAAATAATAATCCGTATGCACGATATAATTAGAATTATAACTATTTGGGACATAGTTGGAAAATAAAAGACGCCTCTGTCACCTCGGAATTAGTGGACTGTGTGCTTTTATTTTTCTCCACTCCATCTTTGTCGGCTATTCCAGTTGAATCTGCCAGCTTGTCCCCTATAGTTTCTGTCCCCTTGGTGCCAAATGTTTGTGCTAATTGCTCGTCCTGATTTGGCTGCATTTCTTCACTTGTTTTGTTGAAGGTTAATTCCTGAGAGCGAGGTGACAAAGAATAATACATATGCAGGAATTTATATAATTATAGTAAGAACTATTTGGGACATATAGTTGGAAAGGAATAGATGTCTTTGTCACCTCGGAATCAGTGGACTGCGTGCTCTTATTTTTCTCCACTTCATCTTTGTTGGCTATTCCATTTGATTCTCCCTCACTTAGTAACTGGAACACAGAATAATACAATATTATCCAGTACTTACAAAAGAGAAGATATTATTCATGTGAGTAAAGAATTGTATGTATGATAATCTAGTACAAAATACATATTATTTCGTCCTGCCAGAATAAGAATAATAATGACATGTGAAAGTAAAAAGCGCCTTTGTTGCATCGGGGTTTGTATGCTTGTCTTAGGGTAGCACCCGATCAATCTGCATATTTTCCGTATCATCCATGATTTCTTGATCTTGTGATGCCTTTGTTGACTCGTGGTTCATATCCTCGTCCTTGGCTCCCTTGTTGGTGTTTTCCTGAAAACCCAAGCATTTATTATTAGCACGTAGTTAACATTAGTCTCATTCTTATTTCTACATCACACCTAGATGCACATACTGCATATGTTCTTAACATAGTGGTATGAGGACATTCTTTCCAATTAAATTTCAATATGTATTTGTTTGTTTTATTATCCAGTCAACTTTTTGAGAGTCACTTGGGTGACTATTCTCTCAAGTAATCAGGTGGATGCAGTAATAAGAATTTCCTTAGGCACACAGAGCATCTTGGTAATTTTGCGGGGGCAAACAAAGCATGTTGATTCACTTTGTTGGATCCCCTCTAGTGACCATATTGCCTTCTAGATGTGAAATCGTGAATATTGTGTAATCACAGAGAGATATCAATACCATGATGATGGCAGATTGATCCGCAGAGCTCACAAGGGATTGCGACGCAGACATGGAGGAAGATGGTAGTTCACCACGGAGAGATGTGTACGGCAGGCTGGAGAGACCTGCGGTGGAGGAGGCCGGCGCGGTGGAGGGGTGTGAGGATGCGGCTTGGGAGAGAGGATGGAGAGGTGGAAGAAAACCCTACGGTGCAAAACCTGTTGGTTCTTTGTGCTCCTGATCGAGAGATCGTTAGTTGTAGGCAATATGTAAGGCGGAAATCACGGGAAGGATTTCTATAGCGTGAGGAGGAAAGGAATCGTGGTCGTTATCTCAGGGCCGACACCTTTCCTTTGATTTATCTCAGGCCCATTTTTTTGCTTTTTTATACCCGACGCATATACAGAATTAATGTAATCATTTTTCGTAATACATTTTTATACTGTAATATTGGGTTCGGCTCATCGGATCGTTTATTTGATTTTTTGTGTGCTTTCTCTTACGTTTTAATATACAGAAAGAAAATTTACCTTTCTTTGTACAGAAGTATAATTCATTGAGATTAAATGACGTACCCTCACAAACATAATACTAAACCATCAAGATGACCTTCGTACTTATGTTTTATTATTACTATTGTTGCTGCTAACGTATACAAGAAATTTTTTCAATATTTCTTGCACGCTAGTAATATAGCCTGGTCTGGAAAAACTTCATACATAATTTCTTATATGAAAGAAACCATCATCCATATACCACAACTGGGTTAACTGAACTACCTTGGTGGTATTTGTTAGGGAACGTTGCAGAAAATAAAAAATTTCCTACGGTTTTACCAAGATCCATCTATAAGTTCATCTAGCAATGAGTGATCGGATTGCATCTACATACCTTTGTAGATCACGCGCGGAAGCGTTCAAAGAACGGGGATGAGGAAGTCGTACTCGACGTGATCCAAATCACCGGAGATCCTAGCGCCGAACGGACGGCACCTCCACGTTCAACACACGTACGGTCAGCGTGACGTCTCCTCCTTCTTGATCCAGCAAGGGGGAAGGAGAGGTTGAGGAAGATGGCTCCAGCAGCAGCACGACGGTGTGGTGGTGGTGGAGCAGCAGTACTCCGGCAGGGCTTCGCCAAGCTCGTGACGGAGGAGGAGATGTGTTGGGAAGGGGAGGGGCTGCGCCTTGGATGTCCTTTTGCAGCCCTCCCCTCACCCCTCTATTTATAGGGGAAGGAGGAAGGGGGCCGGCCCCCTCTAGATGAGATCTAGAGGGGGGGCGGCCAAGGGGAGGGGGGCTTGCCCCCCAAGCAAGGGGGCGCCCCCCTTAGGGTTTCCCCCAACCCTAGGCGCATGGGCCCTAGGGGGAGTGGCGTCCCAGCCCACTTTGGGCTGGATCCCTTCCTCATACAGCCCATAAGGCCCTCCGAGAGAGGTGGCCCCTCCCGGTGGACCCCCGAAACCCTTCCGGTGACCCCGGTACAATACCAATATGTCCCCGAACCTTTCCGGTGACCGTATGACAACTTTCCATATATAATTATTTACCTCCGAATTATCCCGGAACTCCTCGTGACGTCCAGGATCTCATCCGGGACTCTGAACAACTTTCGGATTACTGCATACTCATATCTATACAACCCTAGCGTCACCGAACCTTAAGTGTGTAGACCCTACGGGTTCGGGAGACAAGCAGACATGACCGAGACGACTCTCTGGTCAATAACCAACAGCGGGATCTGGATACCCATGTTGGCTCCCACATGCTCCTCGATGATCTCATCGGATGAACCACGATGTCGAGGACCTAATCAATCCCGTACTCAATTCCCTTTGTTAATCGGTACATTACTTGCCCGAGACTCGATCGTCGGTATCCCAATACCTTGTTCAGTCTCGTTACCGGCAAGTCACTTTACTCGTTCCGTAATGCATGATCCCGTGATCAACCACTTGATCACATTGAGCTCATTATGATGATGCATTACCGAGTGGGCCCAGAGATACCTCTCCGTCATACGGAGTGACAAATCCCAGTCTCGATTCGTGCCAACCCAACAGACACTTTCGGAGATACCTGTAATGTACCTTTATAGTCACCCAGTTACGTTGTGACGTTTGGCACACCCAAGGCACTCCTACGGTATCCGGGAGTTGTACAATCTCATGGTCTAAGGAAATGATACTTGACATCCAGAAAAGCTACATCAAACGAACTACACGATCTTTGTGCTATGCTTAGGTTTGGGTCTTGTCCATCACATCATTCTCCTAATGATGTGATCCCGTTATCAATGACATCCCCATGTCCATAGCCAGGAAACCATGACTATCTGTTGATCAACGAGCTAGTCAACTAGAGGCTCACTAGGGACACATTATGGTCTATGTATTCACACATGTATTATGATTTCCGGACAATACAACTATATCATGAATAATAGACAATTATCATGAACAAGGAAATATAATAATCATTTTATTATTGCCTCTAGGGCATATTTCCAACAGTATTTGCAGGGCTGACCTGCATGAGTACTCATTGAGGAGCAAGAGTATCTCAGGCCCCATGCTTTCCTCGTTTATCTCAGGCCCAATGTTTTTTTTGTTTTCTTATACCCCACACATACAGAATTAAAGGAGTTATTTTCATAATACATTTGTATACAGAATTATTGGGTTCAGCTCATGGAACGTTTCATCGATACTTTTGTGTGCTTTCTCTTACCTTTTTTTATATACATAAAGTTTACCTCTCTGTATAGAAATATAATTCTTGTATCATTTGTCTTGCCAGCTAGTTAATGTACCCTCAGCGGCCGTGCTTGATAGGAGGGGCCAGGGAAGTGCTTTAAGTCGTTCCAAGAATGTGAGACAGTGTCAAGTCTGTAAGGCAAGTCAAGGGGATCCTGTTTGTAAAGATTGCTTTGCTTGGAACGTTCTTGTACCTATTCTGCTGTCTGTTTTTTCGACTCGGTGTTTAGTAATGTGTGGTTATCCTGATGTCAATTTGCAGCGGCAAGATCCTTCAGCGGTGCAGGAGATTAAGGGTTCCATAATCGATTCCGCGCTTGTTGCTGTCCCCATTTTTCAGGTAAACACTGAAGAAAACCTAAAGCCATCTAATATTCTATTGTCTTTCTGAAAAAAGAAAGCATGTGAGCTCATGTACCATAGATTCGGGAACGACGTATGTTCATACAGTAGTAATAATACCTCTCAACTTCACTACATTCTGCAAATCTCGTAGACTCTTGCAGTTTTCATCACAAATATATGACATAGCTAACATAAGTTAAGTTACTCAACAGCCAGAGACATCTTCAAAAAAACTTTACATGAAAGAAACGAAAGGGGTTCAAAGACTACAGGACACTTTGGTGTTCGAGAACATCTTCAACAGAACATAACGCTACATTATATTTAGATAGCACAGAATACAACATAGACCGTTCCCTAATATGGCTAATATGGCGCCTGGTTTATTGTATCACTCATCTCCACCGCAAAGTAAAGGAAGCTTCACACTCTGTCCCTAACAAGACCTGAAAATAAAAGGAAAGAAAAGTGTTAGGTCGAGAATTAGTTATATAGATACAAAAGCAAAGGTGCAAAGAATACACGAAAGATCGTACCTGCCTCACCCCTCTAAAACATCTCTGTAGACAATGTTTTTGGTGCTCTTCCCAGATTTATCAACCTCCTTGTTAGGCTTGGCTAAAATTCGTGTCTTCTTTCTTGACACACCCCTTGACAATGCAACATATAGCTGGCCATGTGAGAAAACAGGTTCGGGAAGGTAAATACCAACATTCGGGATGGTTTGACCCTGTGCCTTGTTAATGGTCATCGCAAAACTCAGGCGGATGGGGAATTGTTTTCTCTTAAGCTTGAAGGGAAGTGAGGTGTCCTCCGATGGCGACATAGGGATACTAGGTATGAACACCCTCTTTCCAGCATGCTGGCCACCAACAATCTCCGCATCGATTGCATTATCCTGGAAGGCTCTAATCATAAGTCGTGTTCCATTACACAAGCCATTATGAGGGTCGAGGTTCCATAGCAAAATGACCGGGCAATTGAATTTTACTCTCAAGACATGGGGGGCAAGCCATTTGGTGTGATGGAGTTCAGAAAATCAATCGCGTAATTATTCTGGAAGTCATCCTCGATAGAGTCAAAGCTATGGTATACCTTTTCTTCTCCCGAAAACCTAGAGATCATCTTGTCATTCAGGTCATCCACATGCTCGTTTTTGGTCGAGAGAATTGCACGTTTGCTCATGTACTCCCTCGACCTAGCATTGGTGTGCAAGGATGGGAAGACATCTTTGATGAGCTTGTTAACAGGTTCTTCGTCCTCGGTATAAGCAATCACAATGTCTTCAGGGAGACGCACATAGTCGTCGCCAATTGTTTCTTCCATTCCATCGCCTATCCTAAGGAGGTATTCGGAGAACCAAGGGTCCGCTTGTGCTCGCATATTACGCGTGAGGCGTATCTTGCGGATCTTCTCCCACAAATAGGATCTCAAAAGTGTAGCATCCGTGATCTGTGCTCTTGTCCCTCGGGTCACAACGGGGAGGACCTATCTAAAATCCCCACCAAAGACGACAACCTTTCCACCAAACGGTAGAGGACATTCCATTATATCCTGCAACGATATGTCAAGCGTCTCAACTGCTTGACGCTTTGTCATAGCAACTTCATCCCAAATTATCAAGGATGCCTGTTTAAGCAACTCTGCCGTACCACTCTGCTTTGTGAAACTACACATGCTGTTGTTAGTGAGCTTGATTGGAATTTTGAACCTGGAGTGTGCAGTCCGGCCTCCGAGCATTATGGACGCTGCAATACCTGACGTAGCAGTTGCGATCGCTATTAGGCCCATCGAACGGACCCTCGCAAGCAATGCCTTGTACAAGTACGTCTTCCCAGTGCCTCCAGGACCATCAACAAAGAATATCTGGCTTTTTTGGTTCGTCACATGATCCATTATGTCATTGAAACCAGCCAGTTGCTCATTGTTCAGGCAGTTGAATAGATCTAGATGTTCTTGATCTGCTTTGACTTGCCTCTCCTCTGTTATCTCCCTATACTCGGCGTCTGAAGAACCATCTGTGTCAACCAAATCCGGAAGCCCATACATTTTAATATCCTTTCCCATGGATTGCATCAGATCCCTGATATCCCTAAGGACCATTTGCTCAAGTGCAGCCTCATTCGATTGAGTACGGCGGTAATCTTCAGACATCGATGCTAGGTGTTTGTCCCACAACTGACGGATTTTTGTTGCCTCACAGAATACCAATATAGTTGCAAACAACCGTCTAAGAGCAGAAGGCATCTGAAATGTTGCTGCCTCTGTCATGCAATCATCAAGTGTCCTGTCATGCTCAATGAGTCCTAAGTGCTCACACGCCTCTCTGAAGGAACTGCATGGATTGCCATTCACTGTTTTTAAATCATCAAATGAAGTGGCACCTCGGACATGGCTGAGCAGCACCCGCAAGTAGTACCTCTCTCCTTCAGCAGGGTGTGCATACACCAGTCTTCCAATCTGTGGTCTATTATTTTTTCTCGGTTGCCACTTCTTATTACCGGCAATCCACCTATAATGTTATGGGATCTCTCTGTACATCCATTTCCTTGCCTCTGGATACTTCTGGTTCATCTCAAAGTACTCGGTAAGCATGGATTTGGATGAAGATGGCCGAGCGACAACATCTTCCAGATTTTCATAAGCCCTAAATGCAACTCTGTGCATGTTTGGTAGATGAAGTTGGAGCTGCAACACAGATGGACTGACACCAAATATTTTAAAGCCAAATATCCTGTAAATAGCTTCCGGAGGAGATATATAGCGTGCATCCCTATACTGTCGGATTTCATTGATGATTCCCCCATCATTGATAATATCTTGCTCAAATGTAAATGATGCCTTATCATGCCCTTTGTAGATGTATTTGAACAAGTACTTGACTGCCTTGATGCTCGAGCATGCTTCGACATTAATGTGATAGTTGTATGTCATTAGCAGGAATGGGTTGTAAGGGACCACCCATCTGTTGTCCAAATCTGCTCCTCTGATCCTAACTCGAACCCCATCGTCCCTCCTTCTATAGATCGGATATGAATCTTTCCCTTGTAATGTGGCATCACAGAAATCTCGTGGGTAATGAAACCGACATTGTCCATCTATCATGCAAGGACAACTCTTCTTCAGCGCACCACATGGTCCGTGCAACATGTGTTTGACTACCAGATCATGGAGAACAGGATATTTCTTCTTGTCGGGTATCTCTGCAGATATCACCCGATCATAGTCATCTGGGGTCCTTAACTTGCTTTTGGCTTTCATGATTAAAAGTATATGCTCATGAGGGAGACCTCGTTTCTGAAACTCGGTGACATGTACATAAGCCGCAACTTCTCCGAAATGCTTACCTTTAATTAGTAGGTCCATCATACTTCGCTGTTTAGCTCTGTATACTCTTGCCACAAGGTCTGGACGATCTTGCGGTAGTTGTCCAGGCAACATTTCCTTAGTTATCTCCTCCCAGTAGGGATTGCATGTCATGGTGATAAAATAATCCGGTTTACCCCATCGTTGTACTATTGCCATCGCATCCAGAAACCTGCGCTGCATGTCACGGTCACCACCAGGAAATGTACGTGGAAGCACTATTCTCTTGCCAATCCGATCACCACGTGACTCGCCGGCATAGACGGTGTCAACAAGACCCTATAATGAATCAATATTTGACGGTAAGTAGTGTACAAGGTTGAAGCAATGAGTGCATCATATATAATGTGATTTATTGGTATTAACAGAAGCATGTTACCTGGTATAGGTCAGCACGTATAACCTTTTGATTTTCTGGCCATGAGTACCAGTCAAGCCTCATTGTCTCAATCTTGATGTACATGTCAACAGCCCACTGTTGGAAAAAGGCGCCCCCCGAATAAGATGATGTTAAAAAGCTTTTTTCGGACCTGTAGCTTGAAGCAATAGTACTCCCTCGCGCTAACAAATTTCCTGGATTTTATGGCATTAATCTCATTGTCTCCAAACTCCTCTAGGTTATCATCATTGTCATCTAAAAATTGATTAACAAAAAAAGTTGGTATGATAGATAGAATCATAAGAATATAAAAAACAGCAAGTACATGCAATACCTGCAGGTAAATCAGTGGTCTGGTCTTCAAGCTGTGTGGTATGACCAACTTGTTCTCCCATCATGTTGTTGTTTGTAAGATGGACGACTGTCTAAGTTTTAATTTGACCAATATGTATATAAATCTGCTATGAACATCATACTTGAACGAAAATCAGTAGCTTGGGTCCTTTGTGGTGCATAATCATGCACTGAACCTTGGGTTGTGGCATCGGGGAGCCCAATATATGGCATCCAACGATTCCAACCGATCTCCCCACGTGGGAAGAATAGTGGATATGACAATGGGTCGTAGCAGCCATAGTATGCTCTAATATACACGGGACGATCTCCTTTGCCGTACACGACAACACTCCTATCAAAGGTATTTTGAGGGTCACTTCCTTCAACCCATATTGCTGCTACCTGCGAAGTAGTTGGTGTATTGTACCTTCGCTGATCAAGGTTGATATCTGTGTTCAGTGAGATCCTATATTCATCCAGATTCGGAACAACACCAATGCTTCTAAAAGCTTGAGCATAAGGGTTATGTTGTAGTATTGTCAGAATCTTCTGTATGAGATCTAGCCTAAGATCTGGAGACCTCTTAACCCTGTGAATCAAGTTTTCATCCGTATCGTAAATATATAGCTGCAGATGCCGAGGGCCATATTCACCGGACATCAGATCATCAAGAGCGTGGTACAACTGGCCACACGCACGAAATGTGTAGACGCCGGTTCGTGCGGCAGTGCTGACTTGACGATCAAGAGTGACACCAAGAGTTGTGAATGAGAAGTGAGAGTTGAAATAACGTATATTCTCTCTGAAATATTTAGCATCCTCATCAGATTGACTTGTAAACAACCGTTTCAACTCGTCAGAAACTTCTGGAGTAAACACACCCACTTTGCCCTTTCTGCAACAAAATGCAGGCCCCTCGTATTGAAACCGCAATGCTCCACAGTGGCAGCAGTCGCTAACTTTTCTAAGGACATGGTGCTTTTTGGGCAGGTTCATGTATAGTCTGTCATGAGTGTCATTACTGCGAGTTCCATCATCATGATTCCGATCCACAAGGTAGGATTGGAAAGCAACATCTGGAAAAGTGTAGACATTTGCATTAAATTAATTTACAAAACAAACCATTTTGTTGTATTATATAGTCTATTGGTACATCATGATAGCAACAATAGACCTAGTTGGGCGAACATCCTAGCTTCCTCATCAGGGTCATCATCTCCAAGGTTGTCGCCTGCCAAGCAGTCTAGCCGCCAACACATTCGATAATGCAAAAGGTGTTTCAAATAATTCTTAGGACATGAAACAAAGGTAACCGGGGGAGAGGAGACTTAAAATGATAATTATGCGTACCATCAATATTAATCGTGTGGGCATCAGGCTCTAGTATTCCATATGGATCTTCGCCGTGGTTGTCGCCTGATAATAACATTTTATATGGGAAAATGAGTAAGAATCAGAGATGAATTGAAGTTATGAACTAGGTGTTAGTAAAAATATACCATGAGGAATCTGAGTGGCACGACGAGCATCAGGGATCGTTTCCATTCTTGGACTATTGTAAGTTGACTGGATCGGTACAGGTTGTTTGCTTCCATAAATAGACTTTGTACCTGAATGAACAAAAGAGGGCCCAAATTATTGTAGCAACAATAGACCTGAATGAACAAAAGACAACCCCCAACTCAGTACAATCACTCAAAAGAGGGCCCATTTTGTTGTTTTATATATTGTATTGGTACATCATGACATTATTGTAGCTGAATGAAATATTATATTTGTAGCATAAATATTTCAATGAACTAACCTTTGTTTTGTAAAGACTCATCTGGGTTATGTAGGTTCACGATTGTACTGAGTTGGGGGTTCTCCTCCCCTGAC